>NW_010232292.1:0-1657 GCF_000690775.1 Eurypyga helias | reverse complement strand
TGGAAGGGGTTGGAAGGGACCACTACAGCTCATCTAGTCCAAGCCCCCTGCCAGAGCAGGATCCCCCAGAGTAGATCACACAGGAACAAGTCCAGGGGCTTTGGAAAGTCTCCAGGGAAGGAGACTCCACCACCTCCCTGGGCAGCCTCTTCAGGTCTCTGTCACCCTCACAGGGAAGAAGAGTTTCCTCTGAAAAGCCAGAATAAATTAGGCACCTGTTTCTACTCTATCAACAAGAGGCAGCAACCTGTTGAGACCCCTGTCTTGTGAGGGAAGCAGAGAGACTTGCAGAGCCAAAACCAGCATTAACAGGGGGGGAAAATGAAATGATGTGGTGATTAGAAGCAAGGGAAGATGTAGACATCACTTAACACAATGATGCAGCATCCTTCTGCTAATGTAACCATCAATGAGGATGGTGCTTAATTACTGGGCAGTACCTAGCATATCACCGTATCCCAGATTACCATTAAAAAAAATTCCGTGTCCGCTTAAAATGTGACAGGATTGAAACCGAGCAGCGTTCAATCCTTCTGACTCAGTGCAGAAACTTCTCTATGGCACATACTTTGCAAGCACTCTCAGCCAGACAGTCTGGCACTGGGTGGCAGGAGCTTTTAACTCCTTCAGCATCACTCTGGGGCTGCAAATATTTGCTGCCATAATGCCTTTTGAAACTGCCTACATTTGCCAGACATGAAGATTTTGCTACGGTGTTACGCTACAATGAAGAACAGATCCCAGCCAACCTGCTGCGCTCACACCTACAGTGCAGGAGAGATTTGGAAGGATGGAAGATGTGACGGGTAAGAAGCTCACCAAACCAGCAGCCCAGCTCTGGGGGATGAAAAGGGGATGTTAGTACAGGAGAGGAGATGGATGGAAAACCAGACTCTGTGGGATACAGCAATATCATAGAATCATAGAATCACAGAATGGTTTGGGTTGGAAGGGACCTTAAAGATCATCTAGTTCCAACCCCCCTGCCATGGGCAGGGACACCTTGCACTAGACCAGGTTGCTCCAAGCCTCATCCAGCCTGGCCTTGGACATTTCCAGGGATGGGGCATCCACAGCTTCTCTGGGCAACCTGTCCCAGTGCTCCCCACCCTCTGCGGGAAGAATTCCTGCCTGATGTCCAATATAAAACTCCCTCTTTCCATTTAAATCCATCACCCCTTGCCCTGTCACTCCCTGCCCTTGGAAAAAGCCCCCATCTTCCTTGTAGACATCCCAGGAAATGTCTGCAGTATCGCAGAGCAATAGTGAGCTTACATCCCTCCTCCAGTCTGACCCCCCCACCTCTCCCAGCCTGTCCCCATGGCAGAGGGGCTCCAGCCTTCGGAGCATCTCTGTGGCTTCCTCTGGACTCGCTCCAACTGGTCCAATATAGAATCATAGAATCACAGACTGGTTTGGGTTGGAAGGGACCTTAAAGATCATCTAGTTCCAACCCGCCTGCCATATGAGGAAGCTCAACCTGCAACTTGGCCATCGTGTCCCTGCCAAGCAGATGCTGGTTCTCTTGGGTATCACCGAACGGGGAGGGGGCAGGGAGGGGGCATTTCAGATGGCAAGATGTGGCTTGAACCAGGAGCAGGTGATAAAGATTCGCTGCCTGTGACTGCTCCGGCCATGGCTGGGGCCCCCTGCAGCC
>NW_010232291.1:0-645 GCF_000690775.1 Eurypyga helias | reverse complement strand
GTGCTGGGAGGGCTTTTCTGTTTCGTTGAGGTTGCTCGGGAGGAAGGCTGAGCTCAACCAAAACGATCCTCTTCTTCTGGACAATAGCAGCCCGAGCGCAGCCAGAGCCATCGTCCGCAGGGACGCGTGCACCCAGGCAGGAGGCGATGGGACAGGGCTGGCTGGAGGGCAGGCTGGGTGCTCTATGGGGACACATCCCTCCTGCTCGCCCCGGCAGCCCCGCCGCCTGCTGCCCTTGCATCAGCTCGTGCGCACGCTGCCGAAACCGGGGTGCCGCCTCTTGCGTCTTCTCCTTTGGCCGGGAGCTGCTGCACCGTCCTCGTAATTTCCTCCCCGACCTCTGGTGTCAGCTGCTTTGCCCGGGCTTTGTGCAATTCCTTGGCTGCCCCACGCTGCCCCTCGCCCACGCTGCCCTCACCATCGCTCTCCTGCTCTGCTTCCCCTGCCAGCCCTTGCCGTCAGGCCACGGGGTGCTCCGAGCACCGGCCGCGGTGGGCTTCAGGGACTCGTAAGGATCGGGGGGTGGGGGTCCCACGACCACAGCGTGGTGATGTGGTGGGACAGAGCGACGCTGCGTCTCCGCATGCCCTCGCGGGAGAGCTCTGCCGGGGGCAGAGGACCTCGCTTGTGGGCATGTGGCGGGGG
>NW_010232290.1:0-901 GCF_000690775.1 Eurypyga helias | reverse complement strand
AGCGCTTTAGGACACCCTCCTTGCAGCGATGAGGGGTCACGCTGCAAGTTTGCATGACAGCAGGGATGCGAAGGGAGTCTTTTTTGTTAGTACTGCGATCTTTTTCTTTCTTTTTTCCTGCTGTCGGCCGGCTGGTTGGCTTGGACAAAAGTTGTGCAAATTGGAAGTGCCTCCCAAAAACAAGACTGGGAAGAAACTGTTCTTCAGAAGTTAGCCGGAGGAAAACACCTTATAAAACTCGACCTTCTGCTGCCTGATTTTTTTTTTTTACCAAAGAAATCCGCGCTTTCCTTCTTCTCTAGGCAAAGGTAGCCATTGCTCTTCTTTAGACTAGACATTTCTAATTTGTTCCGTCTGTCAGAATGGGACCATGAGAGGTTTTGGTGCAAATTCATTATCTCTGGCAACGCATAACGTATAGTAGGAACTGAAAAAGACCGTGGCAATGGATGAACAATAGGGCTTCAGTTCATCAGCAACAAAAGCGTTGGGGAAATTGGTTGAATTTCAGAGCACGTCCTCCTCAGCAGAGAGGGCTGGACTAGACCTTGGCCAACCCCCCCAAAAACTTGCAGAGTCTCACATACAACACTTCACTTTCTATTCCGGGGCGTAGGAAGCAATATGGAAAAAGGGGAAGAAATTAAAAAGCTCCAAACACAGGCCAACTTTCGGCGTGTCTCTCCCGTTTTCCTGGATGGAAGATTTCTAACTCTTGCAGAGCCATTCGTGCAAGAATGACACCGTGGAGCTAAGCGGCACTTTTAAATAGGGATGGCGAGGGGAAATACGTGAATTTCTGGAGACACGACGAGAGCTTTCTCCGCTCGCAGACGGCTTGGCCGTGGGAATCTTTGTTTGCCACCGGAGACTCAGCTCATCCCCCAGATCTGGGGTCAAC
>NW_010232289.1:17212-19373 GCF_000690775.1 Eurypyga helias | reverse complement strand
ACCGTTCTATGATTCTATGATTATTAACCCAGATCATCCGCCATTCATCCCCCATCATGTATAATTCGTAGTTGTTGCTCTTTCTGGTGACATATGCATGATAACTGAAAACTCCTCAGCTATGGAGACATAATAATATATCAATCCACCTACAGTAACCAGCTGAAGATGGAAGTTATTTAAAAATATGTTTATTTAGGAACATCCTTCCTGGGCTGTTGTGGCATTTCTGGAACCAGATGGTTTCCGTTGAGAATAAGGTACCGATTGACTTTTGCAGAAAGGGTATGTTGGTAGGTGGTCTGGAGACCGCCTCACGTTTTCAGGTAAGATGTTGCCCCTCTCCCAGAGAAAAGGCATTTCCTTTGCTGCCTCCCACTCCCCCCCTGCTAGCTCTGATGCTGTGTCCATCTTCAGGAGAGGTTTGTGAGGGCAATCTTCTCACTTTTCCTTCAACATCTTGTGGTCTTGAGCAATGGAGAAATATCAACACAAAACTATATGGTTAACATTTCCAAAAGCCGCAAAGTGGCTGTAAAGGACAGGTCCCCAGCATGGTGTTGGACTCTGATGTAATGTTTTTTAGATGATTTTGAAAACGTTTCCTTTTGTATCACACAGCTTTCCTCAAAAGCACGTGATTGAACTGAACTTCAATGGCTTTGTCTGGGTCTCTGTTCACAAGTTTTCCTTGTACCATGCTTGAGATGAAATAAAACTGCTGAGGTTCCTTTAAAGTTGCAAAATGTGCTGTCTGAGATTGTTGCCCTGAGGTTTGGTGTGGAAGAAAGACAAATGGAAAATATAAATTTCCTTAAATCCCTGCTGTCCTTTGTTTGAGCATTTGACTCTAATCCTCCTTAGCCGTAAGAAGTTTATTATTTGGCTAATATTCCTTTTGCACCTCTGAAAATAACAGAATTAAGAGAAACATGATGATTTAAGAGTCGCTCATGGAAATCATATAGTAAACTGGCAGTTCATTTCAATCATCGTAGGGCTCAGGCCGGCCGCACAGGGAGGTCGTGGGGACAGGGATGCTGTAAAGCTGTGATGCAGGGAGCCCGTTCCCAGTGCCAAGGCCTGTAGCTGCAGTGGTGGGGACAACTGCAGCTCTCTGAGTACCGTGCTCTGAATCAGACCTAGTTCAGATTCAGGTCTCCGGCCAGGAGACCACCAGGAGGTCACCATTTCTTATTCTTGGGGAGGACTCAGGGCCCAAGGCCAATGCTTCCCAAAAAGAGGGCTCCAGGACCATCCGTGGAGATAATTTTATTTCACTTACTGCTGACTCTTCTCCAGTGGGTTCAATGGCTGTCTGAGGTCTTCAGTGCAACGAAGCTAGTGGCCTGTGACGGCAACCGAAAAGATATATTGCCGTCTTCTCTATGGCCACCAGCAAGTGCAATCAAATTTTATATTTAGTGAGTGTCCCAGAGGGAAAAGGAAGATCTAATAGACTTCTTTCATTCCTAACTGCTCTAACACTGCTCCCCTTCTCCCTATCCACTTGGAGAGCAAATGTAATTAAAACATCCTTGCCAATTTACAAAATGATTAACATTTTAATGTTTTTGCAGTTTTACAGAATGGGAACAAGGAGGGAGAAAATAGCTTAGCAAATCCACCTGCACTGTGGTGATGAAGAATTATGAAGGGCTCTGGACACCAGGTTGAAATGAGAAATCCCAGCCCCTGGCCAGAGCATTCCCCTTGCTTGGGGCAGAACAGTCTCTTCCATTGCCAAACCTAAACCCAGGCAGGTTGGGATGGCAGGGAGGTCACGAGGCAGATGTAGGTGAGGATAGACAAGCGCAGGGTAATTCTTATCAGCAAATGTATAAGAAGAGCAAGTACACCCAGGGCAGCTCAGTGAACATCTTTCCTGCACACCGAGAAGGACGAAGAGTTATTGAACTGCATCCAGCTGCGCTGCGCTTATTTGAAACCAGTGTTAGTGAGAACTGGGCTGGGCTGCAATTTCTGCAGGCATTTCGGTGCCTCCTCACAGGCACAGCGGGACTCCAGCCCATTGCTGTGGGTGATAGTCCAGTGTGAGCAAAGAGTGGGAGACTTGTGTCAGATTGCACCGACTTCAGCAAACTATTAAAAACAAGCAGAAAAAGTAGCTCAAACCCAAGGTCTGGTTACTGCACAGCCC
>NW_010232289.1:14872-17200 GCF_000690775.1 Eurypyga helias | reverse complement strand
AATGGTCTGGGAGTGGTTGGCCTTTCCTTGGAAGAGAAAGGTTCCTTTTTTTTGGTATTAACTCCTTGTTAGTTTTCCACTTCAACTCCAGTGGTGCTAGCTATCTTCCAAGAGGTGAGCTGTTATCTCCAAACCTTCCCCATCGTTAACAGCCCTTATGATTACCCAAGAAAACATAGATTTGAGAATGGTGGGAACATGCTGTTTACTCTTTTTTTTTTTTTTTAAAGGAAATATTAACAGTATTGCCAAACTTCAAATCTAACGTGATATTTACGCCTCATGCAAGGAAAATTTAGGACAGTAGAGCTGGGAACAACAGCACCTGATGATCCCCTCACACTTTGGCAGTGGGAGCAAGTTGAGTGAGGTTCTGCCCGGTATGTTTAGGTTGGGGTGCAAGCAAAAGAAAAGAAAAAAGTAAATAAAAAATAAAAAAAAGAAAATTAAATTAAGAAAGAAAATTAAAAGGAAATAAGAAGAGAAGCTTCTATAAAGAAAGAAGTTGTGAAGAACAAAGGCATTAAGGTTCCTGCAGTGGATAAGTGCCTGCACAATGTTGGTGATGACTGTGGCAGCAGGACACATTATCAAACCTCTTTTTTGGAAGAGCTGTGGGAAGAAGGTCCAAGGGCCTTGGCTGAGCTCAGTTCCTTGGGATTTCATTGTGTCTTGGCTTTCCCTAGATCTGCACAAGAGCACATTTGTATAAGCCTTGGTGCTCAACACCAGGGGCTCCTTGTGAAAACAGTTTGAAGAGTACTAAATATACATTAAACTCATAATTCTCCCTCGCTTAGGACTTCCTATGCAAATGTCACACATATTTCAGATTGCACAGTTTGTATAAATTAATGGCAGCTGACGGATTAACCCCAAGGCCAGACTCAGAAACGAAGCAAGACTGTGACACTAGACCATAACTGTCCTGTAGAAGACATTATATTCCGCAGGTTTGAAAAAAAAAAAATAGCAAGCACCCCTCCCATCCCCACACCATTTGTGAGCTTTGTAAAACTGCTTAATTAGAGTATATTTTACAAGGATTTTTGACATCGGCATCGAATTGCTAGCCAGATTAGCGTGACAGAGTGACAATGAACTCTCTGAAGTTGGCTGGACCCCACAGTGAGATCAGGGCTGCACAGTATATCTTGGACAGATGCAGCTTCAGCACCAGCAAAGCAGTTCAAAGAAGGGGGAGGTGACTCTGAAGCCATGGATGCCTGAGGATATTAATGGCAACGCTCGCCTGCTCCAGCTCACAAGCCGCCTTTGCGTGTCTCCAAAAGCTCTGCTCAGCATGGCTACATTTTCCCTGTAAGTCCTGACAAGCTTCAAATGGAGCTCTTTCCTTTGGTCAGAGAAATTCCTTGGGACATATAAGTGTTTTTTTAACCTGCTTGCCTGCTGGGATGTTGTTAGAGGCCACAGCTGAGGCTGCCACCACTTACACTATAAGCACGCGTGGAAATAGGCAGCTCTTACCCCAACGGGAACATTCATTCTGCTGGTCCTCAGCTTTGTTTCTTTTTGAGAGAAACTGCATTTTGAACACAACAGGCCCAAAGCTTGGAGATGCTTGGGGAATTTGGGACAGCAGGCCTGGATTTGGATTGCTCCTCAAAAGGGCACAGGCAGGAAGGGACAGCCGAAGAGGCTGGCTGGGTATCATTAGGATGGTAGCAGAGGTGGGGCTTCTGCCCACCAGCGGAACATTCATCTTCCCCTTTCCACGTTGCAGGTGCTTTTTAGTTACTTAGTCCTTTAGCTATGATTACTTATGAACAAGAAATAGAAATGCATGTCTGCCTTTGGGACTAATTCTGAACCACGCACCTGCAGAGTGTGGAGTAAAGTAGGAAAATAATGGTTCAGTGAGTAGGGGTTTCCCCTGCACCACTTTCAAGTCGAAAGAGCTATGCTGTGAGATCTTGAAGAAGTCCCAGTCACCCCAGAGAGGCAATGTGAGCCTGGCCACATTCTCCAGGTATTTTCCAAAATGCCCAGAAAGCAACCATCCTCTCCTGGTGTCCTCTGAGGGGGTCAGTCTGCCTTGGGGACAAGGTGCCACTGGTGCTGTTCGAATGAGCTGTGGTACAAAGGGACAAGACTTGCTGGGCGAAGGCTTGGGCATGGCTTAGCCATGGATCAGGAACACAAGACACAAAGCTTCATTTTAAGACAGTGATTGTTTTTTTGGCTTAAATTACCAAAAAAAATTAGATGGTACATTGATGTGGAAGATGCTCATTCTTCAAATGCTGGTGAGCTGACTACTTCTATAAAGATTTTCTGAGCTTTTGGAGGGAGGGAGGCAAGCAGGCA
>NW_010232289.1:0-14719 GCF_000690775.1 Eurypyga helias | reverse complement strand
GTGGGTTGCAGGTTGGAGGTGGGCTGTGTTCCCGCCTCCTCCCTGGGACATCTTTGCTGGCTGGGCATTGCTCCTCGGAGCTGGAATGGGTGGCAGCGGGTGAGCTGGAGTGTAGGGGGCAGGCAGGCAGGCAGCAGGAAGGCAGGCAGGAAGGAAGGAAGGAAGGAAGGAAGGGAGGAAGGGAGGAAAGCAGGGAGGGAGGGAGGAAAAGCTGCACTTAAAAAAAAAAAGACTTTTCTGCCAATAAAATGCATGTGATGAATGCAAGTAAAACACAACCAAAGGGGAATATTTTCCCCATGGAAAGTTTTATATCAAAAGCAAATATAGGTCATTCCACTGGAAGAGTAGAATGACTGTGTTAGTCATAGAAGTCCTTTGTAAAATAATGGGCTTCATTGCTTTCTGGTTTATTCCAGGTAAAACCTTGAATTTGGAGTGAGAATTGACCTGGTATCAGGCAGACATATTTGACCAATGCCCCTTCAGCTTAAACAATGGATTCTCACATCAGATTTGCTCTCCTGTCCCAGCATAACCTGCTTTTTCCCTGGAAGCCCATGCTGGCTGACAGACTTCAAGATTACTGGCACAACTCACTCGGCCATGGTTTCTTGCCTGCAGCCCATTCAGTGGCACACAAGGGTCTGGCATTTGTGTCAAGAGAGATAAAAGATAGTTTGAAAGATGTGAAATTACAGGTGCTGTTTGGTCCCGCAATTCATAAGTTAAGCTGAATACTTCTACTGCCTTTTGCTGAGAACAGAGAGAAAAAGGGGACAAGAGGTAATCGTGGTGTCATCCACTGCAGAAACCTCATGTAGGACTTGAATTTAAATAGTTTGAAAGATGTGAAATTACAGGTGCTGTTCGGTCCAGCAATTCATAAGTTAAGCTGAAGTTACTGCCTTTTGCTGAGAACAGAGAGAAAAAGGGGACAAGAGGTAATCGTGGTGTCATCCACTGCAGAAACCTCATGTAGGACTTGAATTTAAATCACACTGATGTGAGGGACAGTTCTGTCTTTGATTTACCAGAATGGGTGAATGTGGAAGAGAGATAGAAGATAGAGCTTCCTATAACCCTCTGCTTCACGTGGATGCTCTCTTTCAGACCCCATGGAGGAACCTTCCCTTTCCCATGACCTATGATTCAGTACAAAACCACTCCAAAAAAACCAGCAAAGCTCCCCTCCCAAAACAAATGCCTCTCCCCACACCAAATGATATTTCAAAAGGGCAAGGTTGTTAAATAGCAAGGACGGACATCCTTCCCTTCCACCTCCTCCAGCACACAGCATGAGCCCAGGCAAAACTCGCCAAGGGAGCTGCTGCCCCGCTGCTGCAGGAGCCAGGGGTGCAGGGTTTCAGCGCTGTGCGGTCCAGCCAGTCAAGGCCACACACTGAACTCTGCAGATAAAAATAAATATTGAACAGCTGCGCTTCCAGGCAGCATTATGCACCCTGCACAGCCAAGGAGGCAGGAACCCAGGGGAGGGGCAGTCTGTGGTTGTGGCAGTAATGCACGAAGGATGCTGCAGGGGTGGAAAGAGGGGAGCTGTGGTTCCCAGTACTGTCTTCTGGCTTTTCCTTACTTCAGGTGCTTGTCTCGTACCCTTAAAGTGCTCCGAATGTGAAGTGTGGTTGGTTCTGAAAAAAGAAGTTCTCTCTGGTGTGTCTTTGTCACTGTGAAAATAGAGCAGAGTGCTGCTAAAAGCCATGATTTCGTCACTCTGCCATTTCACATCAGCGTGCCACATTTTTCTTTCGGAGCTGTGTGAATGCATTCTGTCTTCCCAGAGCCTGTGCTGATTTTGACATCTTATCCTATTGCACAGACCTCCGACTTAATCCTGTCCTTACCTGCTCGATACTATCAGCCCTAGAAGATGTTTAAGTGCCTCGTTCCTTCATCACATTGAACATTTGAAGCCATCCCCTTACAAAATCCCACTGTGGGACGGGGTACGCCAGCACCTCTCAGGCATGTCGAAGCAAAGAGCAAAGCACCCCAGGGATGGGGAAACCTTCAATCTACCCCTTCCTCTTCCCGCTCACCCTTCTGCCATATCAGAAGGGAAATGAGCCAAAGCTTGATGCTTCTTAATGTGAATGAGGCACTTTGATATTGCCGGCGAGGGAGCTGATCCGACAAGCTCTGCTGTCCTTAATTCTGGCAAACAACAGTGCAGTATGTTATCGACCCCTGCCTCAGGCAAGGCCAGCTTAGATAAGCAGGAAACCAAATGTTGATATTTCAGAGATTTCTTAGCTCTGAGGTACTCTAACACACTGAAATACTTGTGCCGTAGAAATGAGATTCAATGCGTTCGCTATTTTCTCACACTGCTTGAACACCCACGAGGGGTTCCCATGAATGCCTGCCTGAAAGCAGGCAGGGGGCTACTGATGCCATAATTATCTCGAAATGGTTGCATTGCTTTTTTATTGGATTAGCATTAAAAACCCAAATACAAGCTTTCTGTGGGATGCTTCAGTGTAATTAGATGTTGGAAGACATGTAAATGTGTATATGCCACGGCAGAAGCTAGCTCAACCCGTTGCGTGTGAGCAGACAACAGTGTGACTTTGTCACCTCTGGATTGGGTGGAGTCACCGCACGAGTCCTAAGCTGGAGTTTGAGCTTGCCAGTGAGCACGGCTCTATTTAAGGTCACTTAGGACAGGAGCTGAACAAAGGATTAATACGAGTCTGACAAAAATCATATTTGAAAATATATTTATTCTGTCACATTTCATGAGTGGTAGCTATTGCTCCATTCAAGCTGAATGATAGTGTTCAGCATGCGCACTTACTCATCCTGACAGCTAACAAGATAAACATGTCAGCATGTGATTTGCCAAATATTTTCCCGTGGAATTCAGGCAGGAGTTGCCAATGGAACTGGCTTTGGAGCAGAGGGACCATGTCATTCAACTACACAAGCACGTGCCATGCACAGCGAGCAACAGCCACACCAAACCTGTGAGGGGGGTCTCGCCACCATTCCAGCCAAAACTTCTGTGCGATGGTGCTCTTCAGCACCAGTCTAGTAAATCTCCAAAAATCCTGGGTTTGCGGCACAGGATAACTGCAAGGGGCAGACCTGCTGTCCATGCGAGCTCAATAGATGCCAGGAGCTGGGCAGTGCTCATCAGGCCTTGGCAGCAGTGGATGCAAAGGGCAGTACTGGCAGGCTGCAAATTGGCTTTACCTTTCATTGCAGGGTAATTCTTTCTGGAGAGTGAGCTCATGACCTTTATCATAGCGAGTTTTATTTACAGATTGGGAAATGGCAAGGTGTCCTTTAAGATGAAAGGAATCAAAACACAAGGGAAAAAGAAAGATTTTTGCAGAAGCAAAAGATCTGACTGGAGAACTGTTTAGAGAAGACTGTATAAACAGACCTGTTAGGCTGATATCTCACATTTTAGCCACAGCTTTTTGGAGGCTTTAACTAGATGAAGGGATTTTTAGGCTTTGGACTCCCCGGTGTGTCTGTCTTTTAGTAACACTGCACCTATTTCCTCATGTGTTTGCCGCTGACTCCGGTGTAATTTCCACTGCCTTCCTTCTTTTGTGTTCCTTCTCTGTCCTCTCGCTTGTCACCAGCAGGTAACAGCTGCTGCTTTAACATTTTTTGGCTTGAAGATGCTCAAAAGTTTTTTGCAACCTCTTGGCCTCATCCACATGCCTATTCCTATTTATGAGAATGGATTAATTGTGATGTTGCTAATAATGGCCCCTGTGTGATGGGAAAGGATCATGTCACACCACAGAAATTAATCCAGGCTCAGCTAGAGGCAGGTGACGGTCACAGGAACCGAGCAGAGATGGCCCCTGCTAGCCCCAGCCCTGCTGCATGGTGCATGGCACGGAGCAAGGAGCACTAAGGACCTCTATAGCTCAGCCCATGGCCAGAAGTCTCCCTGGTAGCCCAAAGCGGGATCCTGGACTCCAGGCTGGGCATTTCCATGCTGCAGCTCCTGGAAAAATCCAGAGGGAAGAGTTCACTGCCTTCCCCTGGCCATTCAGGAGATGCCCAGGAAAGCAGGGTCCCCTCCCCTCCATCTCCCAGGAAAGGCATCAGCATGAAGTTCATGGCAAAGGCTGAAATGGATCCAGAAAAGCACAAGCAAAGGTCTGATATGAGGAGACAGGATCAGTCTACTGCATCAGGCTGTGCCAAAGGGGCTCTCGTCTCTCAAACTGCCTCCTAAGGACAGCACTGGGATGACTGGGAAACCACTGGCTTTCCCCCTCAAGGCTCACCCTCACAGCAGCTGGCTGTTTTAAGCTGAATTCAAATCACTGATAATTTTACTGAAAGAAATCTTTAAACAGCAACAAACAACTACATATTATACCAAAGAAGAACCAGGAGGATAACTTATGATTTACCTAATGCTCAACTGTTCTCAAAGATGCAAATCTCTCATAAACACTGCTGGTGGTTAAAGACCAGCCCACATTTCAGGCAGCCCAGTGTAGCCCCCCCCGACGTATTTTTCACAGAACAGTGAAGGTTCCTCCCATCCTATAGACATGAAATAAAAATAGTTTGCATTTCTACAAGTAGGAAAGACTTGCACCTGTCACCTCTGCTGTGAGGTGGTCCTATCCCCAGAGGGGATAGGAGGTGATGCAGGTTAACCACCTGCCTACCACACAGGAGAAGATGGAGCAGAAGTGACCAGGGCACTGCTGGACACCTGGTTGAGCTTCCCACCTGCATCTCCCTCCAGCTCCAGTGACTCATCCATATCCCACTATCCATCTATCAAGAAAATATGAGATGTATGGGTACTAAAGTACGAGGTGAAATAAAAATGTAGGCTGTCCATAAGGATCTCCTGGTTCCCAGAGGTTTTTGGCTTCGTTTGCTTCTGAAATACTTCATCAGCGTTGTAGTGGAAGATGCCTTTCAAAGGAGCTCACCCTCTACATCACTTGTAACAGCCCTAAAAAGAAACACTGCCCTTGTTCCTTGCTTGTACAGCTTCCCTCCAACACATGGTGCATCCCACCCATCATTCCAAGTGCTCACCACCCTACCCCAAAGCCACGTCCCACACCCTGACCCAGCTTTGCTGCGGCTGTGCTGTAAGAGTGACCCCGCAGTGCCCCGCAGGCTGAACTCAACACATTGTTTTCACCATGCTCTTGAGGGTGTCATGACAGACTTTGCTCTTTCAGCTTCCCCTTTGTGGAAAGCCTGAAAGAAAAATGCCCCTCCAACACCACACTGGAGTTCCAGGTGGTGCTGCACAGAAGTGCTGTGTGAGCTACCTCAGCAGACTTATGGCTGCAAATCAGAAAAGGCTGGAACTGGACAGCTCCTAAAGAGTGCCCACCATCCCGAATTTTTGATCCTGATGCACCAGATGACAGCATGCAGAAGGGCTTAACAGCAGCTGGGTTTGCACATGGACCATCCGCCTGGCTGTACTGACTGGCATCTCTGACTCCTACTGATACATCCTGGCCTCCCCTTCCCATTTCTCTGACCACCTCAAGTGCTGGTAACTGCAAAGGTGTGTAGGTATGAGGTCCCATATAAACAAACAAAAATTGCTCTTATCTCAAAACCAGCCACTGGTTAGCCTAGTCTTCAGTATACGTTGGAAATCCAGCTCAGAGCAGGTGGTGTCATCTCAAAATGCCACATTTGCTCCTCTCTGGAGGTGGGTGGCAGTAGTTTTTGGACATTTGGCATGCCCTTGTTCTACAGGTCTCCTTTTCCAGCCCTCCTGTTGCTGTTCACAGTTGAAGCCATCATGCTGAGGAGAAAGTACCTTCTCCCACCTCCTCCTGGCCTGCTGCTGGCTGGAGAGGGGTGAGGGCTAAAGCCTTGAGCATTGTCTTTGGTCAGGCAGGTGAAACCAAAGGCCCTAAGGATGACGGAGCCCCTCGGGCCTTGCCCTGGACCAGCCATAAGGCCCACCTCAGCAGAAACATGGCACAAGAGCCCAGTAACTCAAGCGATGGAAACACCCTGGGCCCTAGGAAGAGGCAAGGGACTTCCCTACAATCCCTAAGGTATGTTTTGGATGTGCTTTTATTTTGGGCTGTTTCTATTATTTGGGGGTTACTTTATTTGGAAACTGACCTGGGACACCCAAAAGGACTGTGGGAGAGCCCAGTGGTCCTGAGGATCTTGGGACCTTCTGGTGGCCACCAGCTGTCCAGCTTGGCTCCCAGGGCTGGTGTCAGTGCCTTTCCTTTGCACAGGAAAGCACTGGGACATTTTGTTTGGTGCAGCCTTCTGCGAAAACATTCAGGAACACGAGCTTAAGTGCAGACAGTGACAGGGAGCGGGGTGCAGAGGCTGTTGGCTGAGACAGGGTTTTAAGGTCTAGATAGAGGTGGGTGTTGCTGAGGTCCTGCTTCTGCTTCCTATGACAAGACATACTTGGAAAGTGCTGTGGAGAAGGGCTTTGCAGGGAAGTTGGGGGCTCAGTGGTACCAAGAAGGGGCAATGTGGACACTGCAGGCCTGCAATTGTGTATGGCCCAGCTCAGTTCTCTATGCACAATCCTGGCTCCTAAATTTCTTCCTCAGCCTGCTCTAATAGTTGGCTACAAGTTGTCTGCTTCCCAAGGGAGCCACAACCAAAGGCTTTGTCTCTGCTGGCGGACAAGCAGTTTGGAGGAGAGAGGTTATGCCCAGTACCTCTGCGGAGAAGAGGAAGGCAGCCTGTGTCCCTTCCCTGTTTCTGCCATAGGATAAATCAACACTATGCCTTTTCATTTGATCCACTGGTATTTCTGAAGGAATTTACACAGCCTTTAAGGTCGGTGTTTTCTCCAAGTTAAACAGAGAAGGGCTATAAACTGAGGCTATGCTTAGACCAGAAATCAATAAGCTGCAATGGTGATCTACTGAAATACACTTACTCTGTGCAAAGGGCACAGACTCTATCAAAAAAGCCAACACCCTTGAATCGGTTTGTGCCAGCACGGTTTTGGTCTGCCCAGAAAGTGCACGTGTTTAGTCCCAGGACAGTGCAGGAGGGAGCAGGGCTGTACCCCAGTGCTGGCACAAAAAGGGCGTCCCAGGGAGAGAAGGAAAGAAGAGAGGAGTAGAGGCTGTGCAGGGTGTTGTGGGTGTTTTTCATCTGTTCATAATAGATGATGAACTGGATACTGAGCACAGTTAATAGGAATAGGGTGAAGTTTGTGTCTGCTCAGCTGAAGCAGCCATCAGCTCCCCTTGCAAGGCGCTCAGATCCAGCCCACGGCTGAGCGAGGCAGGTAGCAACGTACCTTGTAATTACAGGCTGCAAACAAGCAGCGCTGGATGACAAACAGGGAAAAGTATAGCCCATCAGATGCAACTCAAATCACAGCTGTAAATATGATTGAAATGTAGTTTAAAATCCAGAGATTTTGTGCAACTCTAAATTCTAAGGTGCTGTATTACATTTGTAATTTACCATAATGTTATTTAATGCTAGGCTATTTTTCAGCATTGCAAGACACTGTCATAAGGGTGAGCTGAATAAGGGATAAAACCAATATAGTGGAAAATTCCAAAGAAATGTAACATCTAAAAGGAAAATACCACACACCAATATTAAAAAAAATCAGAAGTTTGAAAATGAATTTGTGGGTTATCACCTGAACACATTAAAATAGATAATATCAGAGGAGTTCACCTTTCTCTTCTACTTCTTCATTGTTTGAAAAGTTAGTGAGAGGGGAATAAAAGAGAGTAGAAATTCATAGCCTAGAAATTTACTCTGTCACATTTAATGAGTGAAGAAAGATGGGAAAAAAACCAGGAAATAATAGAAACCATTAAGTCTCAAATTTCGAAATACCTGAATGTCTGTTTTGAGAGCTTCCCCTTCCCTCCCAAACTTCAGAAGGGAATGAATTCCTTTCATAAATGTCACTCCTTCTTTGGGGAAAAAATGATTCATGCAGAAAACTTCCACCGGGTCCAGTTGTAACATCTTTGCTATTTGAAGCGGTATGTAATCAAACTGCATTCTTACACCCTTTTATGGATATTTATGTCATACAGGGTATGCAGCCTTGAACTTAGCCATTCACATACAAGACTATGAGCTGATATCAAGTTAATTTATTTTACATCATCTTGTAGGGTTATTTCACTAACAAACCATTTGGGGAAAAAAAAAATTATCTTGACAAATAAAACCAGAACTGGTTATGGAGATCCCACTGAAATTACAAACTGAAAAGGATTCATATGGGTGGAAAATACCCCAGTCCAGGGAGAGGAGCTGATGACTCTCTACAGTGCGTGAAAATGGAGCTATTTTGCAGGAAAGTCATTCCACAGCAATTTCTCTTTATAGGCACGTACTGTGCAAGCCAGGAAGTACACAGTGCGAAGCTTGCGCTGCAGTCTTTTTCCACTCATCATTCCCGAAACAGTGTTCAGATCGATGGAATTTTAGATTTCTAATCAGTATTCCTTGTGTGTTAGTTGAAAACCACCAAACGGTGGATGGTTAACTATAGGCTTAATTATGGAGTTTCAGTTTTAAAAGCCAAGGCCTGATGCTGAGGTTGGGCTGAGGTCCCACTGGAGTTAACAAAATGATTTCCCATGAAAAATCTCAGGGCTAGCTCTGGAGTCCAGGTGCACATGGGAAGCTTAGCTTATATCACATCTACTTCCTTACAGGTATGGCCAAGAGTATACGCAATTCCTGTTTGGACAGGGAATTTTTTGGTTTTGCCTGATAGAGCAAGCACACAAAACACAGGTCTAGGATGGCCACCTGAGTTTAAAAAGTGTTTTCTTGTTTTCACAACTTTAATGCTGCTAGTGGTGGATTTTCTGCATAGCCTTTACACGCACATACATACACAGACTTACTGTACCAGAGAACTCAAAAGTTTTACTGGTGACTCACAGGTATCTACATGAATTATGGCTTATTATAATAATTAAGACCTGTGGATCTACTCTAATTCTGAGTGCTGGTGTGGGAAGGAGATGAAAGTGTATTGTTTCAAATTAACTTCCAATGCATTTGGGTAGGACTGGTATGAAAAGACAAGACTCAGTTAATTCTGGCAAGATTTTTAATACACTCCCTAATGCAATTAATAAGTTAGAGCCGTGAAAACCCACCAAACAACCAACAAATGTTGTCAGAAGTTTGAGAGGGGGGAGAGAAACCTTTACCAGATCAGTCGCTTGTCATTCCTGACTGTGAAATAAGCCAGTCAACCAAAAATACTCACTCTGTACACCAGATTCCAGCTGATTTTTAACATTCTGCATTATTAACACACTCCTAGTCCATTTAGTTAATCGTAATTAATACCGCTTGTTCCTTCTTTGAAGAATTTATTATTGATTTGGCAGTTACTGCCTAAATTTGGGTGCACATGTAAAACATCACATTTTATACATCTCCAATAAAATCTGCCTGTATTTCCAGCTGCTACACAGGTCAAGTGAAGTTTTGCTGCACGTTCTGCTACTTCTCAAATAAATTAAAACCTTGGAATTGCTTTTAAATGTGTAGGCAATCCAAAAACTGAGACAAATTTTGGATTTTGAGACAACCTGAATTCTAGGAGATTGCATTAAGGAAAGCTTCTTTGCTTGAGAATCATTATTAGTTGCTGACAATGCAATGGTTTTAGACGACGCAGTGAGATTCAGGCCTCTCTCGGCGCATGGCAACAAAGCAGCATGGAGGGATCTCTGTTCCACCTCTGCAAAAGAAACTGAAGGAAGTCAAAATCCTGCAATTTACACAGTATCTTTTAGGAGCAGGTACAATAAGAATGATAAATGGAAGCGTTACTTTTATCAAACACAGTGATTGGTTCTCACTGTCTGGGTTTTTTTGCTGGCAGTGAGCAACTGTTACCTAAGCTGATGCTTATACGTCCCTTAACGACTCTGATATGAGAAAAAGCCAAACACAGAAGGTGGAAGGGAAATGCTTTCCTTCTCGTGTGTGTGAAAACCACTCAAACATGGTTTTGGTCCAGCTGAACACGGGGATGCTGCTGGTGGCTCTGCCATGCTCTGTGGCTCTTTCCTGCTTACACGGGGAGCAACAAAGACTGAAAGTCTCCCAGACCACAGCTCTATTTACCCCAAAACAGGACTCTGTAGTCTGGGGGAACTAAATGAACTAGACAAATAAACTCAGTTCTGTCTCCTCGTTCAAACTCCTTTTCATAGTGCCTCTCCCCAGCAGTTTGCTTTTTCCAAGAATTTACCCATTTTATACACTGCCTTTTACACATGGCAAGAAGTCTACTAGGTCAATTGAAACATCTGCCACACATCTTCCTTGCCATACCTTAAAAAAAGGGTAACCCTATTTTGATGTGCTTATAAAATTTTTTTAAAATGCATTTAAATTAAAGCAAGCTGTGCAATTAGTAATTTCTAGAATTGCATGATCTGATTTTTTTTATAGATGTTACATCCCCCCTATAGATCTACCAGCAACTGGATCAAAAACATGATAATCTTTGTAATATGCATTTGCAAGAAAAATCTGTTTTCCATGTAATATGTCTGATAAAACAAACCCACATCTTACAACACTATCTTAGAGAGTACTTTTATACTTCACAAATACTTCATTAAGACTGATGTAACAGTGCTAATTAGATTTTCCTCTACGTGGCTCTCAGTAACTGCCTCTTCTCTCAGCTCAGTATGGCCTGTGAAATGCTTTCACACCCAGGTCTTTTTATTCCGGTGCCAAAGAAGCGTTATCTGCTTTAATACCACAAGAGTCATTCCTGAAGACCACGTGCAACTGTTTTTTCTATTTAAAAAGAGAAACAGTAAACAAAGATTAACCTGAAGGAACTGTTTCAACTCGCTTCCATCTCTCTGTGTACAAAACTGCATGGGGACGAGTCCCTTACCAGTGCTGGAGAAGAAACGATGCCAAGGAGTAGTTTTCAGATTATGAACGGGTAGATCGGGGCAGTCTGTGACATGAGTGCACTTCACATGAACGCCTTACCAGCTGATCGGTCACGGGGATGCACAGGTTATCTCAAGGCGAGGGGAAGGACCGACTGCTGCCACTCCAACCTCGTGCAGAGCCAATGCAGCAGCAGCAGCTCGCATGCTGGAAAACGGGTCTCTTGGCCCTGTAAACTCATATTCAGCAGCCTTGGTGTGTTACAGCAGTCGGCCCTCAGTGGAAACAGCATTTGCACACTCTCTGTGGGTTCTTTGGAGAGTTGCCACTTCCAGTACTGGCCAGAATAGTAAGAGAGTGCAAATGCCGAGTGCCGGCTTCACCACAGCTGGACCATCAAACAACTCACTTGAATGCTGCTGACATCCAGGATGCCCAGACAACACGCTTGGGAATGATCCCCTCTTGCCAACTGTTACTTGGTTTGTTCAGACCGAGGTTAGATGAATTGGGTGGAGAAATAATGTAGGAATTAACTTGTCTTCTTTCAGAAATGACCCAGGTCATGGGTGCCCACACCAGTGGTCCTTTCTCGGCGCTGCCAGGGGCAGTTTGGATTGCTTTTTGCTTGCGGTATAGCTGTTTCAAGGTGTAATAGTCTGTGTACTTGGATTTGGGAATGAGTGGAGCTAGCCTATCTGTGTTCATTCAAGGTCTACATCTTGTTTTATCACACTGTCAGCTTTAGGCACTCCATAAAATACATTATAGGGTCTTCTCAATAAAACGTGAAATCATATTGAGTGTAACTGGCTTTGTGCCTTAATATATATTTCATTATCAGGTTTCCCTAAGCTTCCTACGCTTTTACACAAAGCTAGGTCTATATATAACAACAACCTACATTGACTGAGGAACTTCAATTTTCCATTGTGTCTTCAACACGAAGCCAAGACAGATGGCAAGTTTATAACTGACTTTTCCTTGAGAGGTATGGAGCTTCTTCAGACTCAGAATTCAGCGGAAAATGCAGCAGCAGAATGACTTCATGGAATCTCCTTCAGTCTGAGGACCAATGCAGGGGAGTCACTGAGTCATGAGCTGTAATGCTGGTCCTTTCTGAACTTGTGAACCCATCTGTAATTGTGTAGCTCTAGTTCAGCACCCAAATGTAAGTCCAAGCATGTAGCACACTTGACTGTAGGTAAATCTCCAGGCACAGGCTCTTCTCTGTTGTGTTTTTTTAATTTTTAATTTTGTTTCCTAGGACACAGTTGTAGGAAACAGGGATGTTTGCAGGCTGTCACCATTCAAACCCAAAAGAACTGACAAGGAGGGGAAAAAAATTTGAAATAAAACTCTGTAAAAGGAAACTTCAAGAGTTTTGCCAGTTGCTAGTGAAACCATGCTATGGTGCACCAGAACAAAACACCATGAGGCTGCATAAATACGTTACGGTTAATATCAAGTGTGCAGAAGGATTTACTGGAAAGTAGGGGTGGAGAAAAGTTTCTTGATGTAAACAGCTTGAAGCACAGAGACTGCCTCTGTTTGAAGGTAAATAGTTGTTTGAATGAGGAAAGAAAAATATTTTCATGTCTTAAAATCCAACTGGGCTTTTGTTGCTGTTGTCTTAAATGCTTGTTTGGTTTGGGGACTGGCTGGGCTTTGGTAGCCAGGTCTAGGAAATAGGGAGAGGTTGAAAAATCAAAAAGTTTTAACAATACAATGAAAAACAATCTGTAGCATTCACAGGAGGGCTTCTTTTTGTGCCAGGCACAGCCCTTTCATTTCACGTGTTACAAAGGAAAGACAGGGTTTTTTTCTCAAGACCAGATGAAACGCTCTGTCCCTCTGCAGCTAGTCAGGGAGAGAATGCAACTTTGTGAAACAGTGATGATATAGTTACTTTGGGGGAATGATTTTCAATTTCTTGTGAAAGCTCTTGTTTTGCAGAAATTAGAGTGTTGTAACACATTGCTTTGCTTCACAGAAGTTTTGATCATCTTTTTTCCTCAGACATAAAGTGCCCAGGATGTGAATGCTTGAATTCTTGCAGGCACACAAGCTCACATTATATTACTCCCATTTTAATGACTTTATACTGGCTTCCAGGAAAGTCATGTATTGATTTTGAAGTTCTCTTTATTAACTGCCATTAAGAGACTTTCAGAGGACTTGCTCCACCATAGCGCTCTGATCTTCTATTTATTAACCACATCATTATTTAAAATGCAAATTGGCTGGCTATTTAATTTGACCTGAATTTATGGATCCTCGCAACATTAAGGGGGGATTTGTTATAAGATGTATCTTAAGACAAATTCAGTAGTGAGAAAACAACACCTTCCTTTTATCTCACAGAACCACACCTTCCTCCTACTGGGAAATGTCTCAGTTCATTTTGAAGTATCTTTTGCTTCAATCATGTACAAAAAATGTGCACTATTTTTCTAAAGATTAAAGTGTAAAAACAATCTTTGATGCACTTTTATTCCTCTTGTTTACATTAATGTATTAGATAGCAACCTACAGTATTAGATAGCAAACTTACATAAAACCCTTTGGGAGAAGGAAGGCAAGTCTGGACATTTCAAAACCTCCTTAATAAGGAAAGGTGAGGCACAAATGCCCTTTGGATTTTGCAAGTGTTCTCTGGATGTGGTATCGAGATACTGGATTTGTAGTGACATACAGAAGGAAAATAGCACAGCACTTGGATGACCAACAAGCCCTGCCTACGCCCTCCACGGGGCAGTTCTCACCTGTTATTCCCAGGATGCTGTTGAGGTTCCACAAAGGAGCTGACCTCAAAGGGCTGGAGAAGCAGAGCAACAGTTGGGGTTTGCATTTTCCTTTTTTCAATTAAGACTTACTGCATGTAATATAAATAAATCATCATCACCTGCAGTTGCATGAACACTGTTTTCTCCTAGAACTCAAATTAAAGGGCAGGAGTTTTTGTGCCTGAAAACTGTGCAAGCACACTGAATGCCAGCGTTATCCCACTGGTAAGTTACAAGCTCCAAAGAAGTTTGTAGAGAAGATTCATTACAAAGAAAACTTGCTCAGGGGAAATTGCAGGAAGCCCATCAATTTCAAACTTTAAAGTAAACCTTGACAAAAAAGACAGCATTGACTGCATGAAACAATCCTCAGGAAAGGGAAAAAGAAGGATGAAAAGCCCTGCTAGAGCAGTGTTACACGCGGCAGTTTCCAACCACAGCTTCACACAACAATTCTTTTGGCATCTATAATTGTTGTTCCAAATTTCTCTTGAACCAAAATTCTAGTATTAGTGCACTGAGATCAGCCAATTTTCACCTACTAGGGTGATGAAGGATAATGAACCCCTAAGTTATACATTCCTTCCATCCAGCTGGCTCAGGTTTGTTTAAAGCTGCTTTAAGCTTCCAAGCCTGCCATCAGCCTGGCCCAAGTCTTGGTCCTGTAACAACATCTGAGGCAACTGCAGTGTTTCCTGGATTACAGATTCCTTAATTTTTATATAGTTTTACTGAATATAGGGGTTTTGATCTTCAGTTTCTTCTTTATTTTCTTCCAGCTACTAGAATAGTCGAGTGCTTTGTGTATCTTGGTGCTACATTACCATACTTGGGCACATTAAGAATTTCATCTTTCCATCTGAACTTCTATTTTACCTTACACATCCCACTTCCCTAAAGAAGTTCAGTTTTCTTTCACCTTAAATATAAGACAAGAATATGTATCTCACTCCTTGAATGGCAGCATCTCAGACTTATTGTATGTAATTGCTAGTTCTACTTTTTCCCCACTACTTTTTGATGACCTGCCAACCTCATGAAGTTCAACA
>NW_010232288.1:0-9317 GCF_000690775.1 Eurypyga helias | reverse complement strand
CACCCCCCCAGTTGTTTCTTGTGTGCTTTAATCGTGAAGCTTAGAAAGCAAAGGAACAAATGCTGCCAGCAGTGTGAAGGGTTGAAGGGGAGAGAATGGCATGGAGATCTTAAGATCCACTGAGTTACTGTATGGCAGAGGAAGAAATCAAAAGATCCTTTTAACCATGTGCTATGGTATATGTGAGCTTTCCATTAATAGGCTTGATGTCATTTTCTTCTTGGATTCAAATTCCTAACAGATGCTTACAAATAATTTAAAGAGCACAGTGACTTAGCCTGACTCAATTTATCAGGTTTTATAAAACTGGAGTTTTAAAGCCCAGATGGCAATGAAGAGCATGATGTCTATGCATACTGTACTCTGGCTCGATGGAGAAAAGCAGGGATTATGGTGCAGTCTGAAAGTGTGTTCTGTGCTCTTGTGAACTTAGAATCAAGGTGAGGTTTCTTAGCAATTTATGTTGCCCTGAACTAGGGCTGCTGTCTTACCGCCGCCCTGGTACCTGGCTTGTGGCTCCAAAACGTGCTTGTAGCATTATTCCTTTGTGCTGGTAAGTGAACTTGGAGTCTTGAAGTGGTTGCTTGCTTTTATTTAGACTTTACTAACTGTGTAACAGCGCTTGCCAGTGCAGCAGTTCTGTAAAAATTATGAAGTATAGATATGTACACATTTTTAAAAATATTTTCTGATTTTATATTTATTATAATGTGGATTATATTATGGGTTTTGATGTAAATGCACTGTACAGGGACTGTTTCCAGTATTCATAAATACTGCTTTTTATGCCATTAAGAGAACTACGCCAGTGAGGCTTATGCATATATGTGCAGTGGGTTCATGTTAAAGACCTTGTAAGAGTATGATTACAGATATTCTCAGTGGTAATGCAAATGCAGTTGTATGGGTTTCAGCAGCTGAATTTCTCCAAATATTGCACTGACAGTTCCTTAAGTTACACGGATGTTTAGTTCTGGTTTTCCTAGTCTTTTGGTCTAGTTGAATATATGTGAACACAGGCTTTCATAAATTACTTGAGAATACTTGTCGCTGACATCTATAAGATACATCCCGTAAATACGTGCTTTATTTGCATATTTTAATGTAATCCTTAGGGATGGCTGTGTTCCTCTGGTTACATCTTATCATAAGTGAGGATAAAATGTATGAGATCAAATTGCTGAAAGTACAAACTACTTGTTGAGAAAATCTGACAGGTGACTGATCAATATGGGAAAAAGGAGCAATGACATCAGACAGTAAGCCGCTGAATATATTAGGTGCTACTCACTTTTTCAGATTAAGCTTAATATTCGTGGTTTAAGATGTAAGTTTCTAACATTTGAGAACATGTGCTTCTGTTACTAGATTCGGACTAAGGCTTTCTGTAACCTCTAGCATGAATATATAGCAGTAGTTCCTTCTATTTTTATAAAGACAGTTTGATAGGACGATGATATAACCCAGGCTCAGAATATATTATGATACTGTGCTGAATTCTTTATTGCTCTTTTGTCTTTAATAGCTGTAGTGATGTTCCCTTTAAAAGGTGTTACTATGCCAGTATCTAAATTAAATTACAGCCCTTGGTAGTGTTGTACAAAACAGCTTCATTTAACATTACTTTAATCTACTGTTTACTGTCACAGTATCATTGATGAGCACAAACTAATGCCTTTGTTTATTTCAGCTTTGTCCAAAGTTCTTGCATACCAACTCTACCAGTCACACCTGGCCTTTCAGCGCAATTGCGGAACTTATAGGTATGTGGATCGACAGTTTGCCTGAGTACTTGACTTTAATACTTCTTCTTTTCTTGTTGAAAAACTGTCTCCCTTCAGGTAGGGGAAGGAGGTGGTCCTGTTGTTACTATTCAGAATCCTACATCATCTTTTTTGGTACAGTCAGATAGTCTTTTTCCTTTTTTAACAGCATACATACTACCTGATGTCAGCTGCAGGGGCCTTGTAGTATTTGCAGGTTTCTTTTTAGTGAGTTTATTAAGGATTGTCAGACATAGAAACTGTGGGACCAAGTGAATCTCTTCTGATCCACCAAATGCAAGCCTACTGTTTTTTGCTGTTCCCAGGCCCAGAGAGTAGTAAGACTGACTGCATGTTCTCAAGATACGTATGCGTGCTTGCATCCTGCACAGGCACAGCTGGCCATGGACAGATTAGCACAGACAGGACAGTGACTTTGCAAGAACTCACATAAACACAGGCCATGCTTGAAATGTGAACCGCATAAATGGCCCTGTCCCTTTCCTGCTTCCTGGCTAACCAAGTTTAAAGTTCATTAGTGGCGCATACATGTACTCTCACTCACTTATCTCTCATACTTACCGCTGTTTCTGGGCGTTTCGACAACAGTACCTGTGTCCTAGGTTTTTTACCAGTCTCTGCCTTAGACCTTGGATCTCGGTGGCCGCTGGTTTCTTCCAACTTGTTGGCTTGTCCAGCTTGAAATTTGCTAGCAGATCAAATGCATACAGGCACAGAGAGACTGCTCATGCATGAAATCATCAGTAAGAATTTACAACAGAGTGACACAGTGTCCAACCAAACAAACATACTGACCAGCAGCCCGTTTGCATGCAATCAGACTGTGTTTCCCCCTCCCCCCCCCGGCCTTATACCGTTGTTCTCCCATTCACTTTGACCCTTCCCTTTTCTTCAATGCTTCCTCAAAACATCCAGTAGTAACTTTGGCACATCTTCACAATACCCCTCAAACAAACATCCTGATTTTCTTCTTCTGGGTTACCAAGTCTCTGGCTGAACATATCACAGAATCACTGAGGTTGGAAAAGACCTATAAGATCATCCAGTCCAACCATCAGCCCAACACTACCATAACCACTAGATCCTGTCCTCGAGTGCCACATCTACACGTTCCTTGAACACCTCCAGGGGTGGTGACTCTGGCACTTCCCTAGGCAGCCTGTTCCATCCGAGTGGTTTCTTTTAATGGTCCATCTGTCAGTGTCCTAAGAGGTCTGCTATTAACAACGGTTTGTGTATCTGTTTAATCTGTTAGCTCCTGCTGATTGTCTTGCCTTTGATTTTTTGAATAGGTGTTAACTGGATAGTTGCTTATTCCTGAGTTAGGGAGGTATTAGCAGACCTTCTTTAACTGGTTCCTCAAACTAAAGGTGTGGTTTGGAAAGACCTGCCAAGTTTATCTAGCCATTTCAGCTGCCAAAAGGAGAAACTCTTCTTGTCACACATTCCTTAACTTCCTGTGCATGAGTTTCGCTGTGGTTAATCCAGAAAATTAACCTAACACAGAAAGCAGGAATTTTTCAGCTAGATAAGGCCAGAGCTGTCACAAAGGAGGAAACCAGAACCACATGGCTGCAGGAAGGGCTGGCTGTTTTGGGGGTAACAATATGTTGAATCGTTTCAGCTGTTGTTATCACCCTGTGCCATACCTGGCTGGAATGATCCCGGATATGCTGTGTGGCATGCAAACTTTGTCTCCCTTTGCCTCTGGTTTGTTGGATGTGTGGCTTTAACAAAGCTTCAGAAGCACAGTAGCAGCATGTTGGTTGTAAAGGCTTCTGATTAGTCGTGTTGATTTACGTAAGTGTTGTAATCTGTCTTTTGCATGCTGTGTAAGGCTATACAAGATGCCAAATATCAAATAATATAAATAGGAATTTGTTATGGAGGCCTGAATTTTTGTTTATGCAAACTTAGCTAAAATGTTAATGGTTTGTATGCTGAAGTTTGCCTTTTAAGCTCAAGTCCCTCCCAACAGCTTTTTGCTGGTTATATGGCTGGCTTCTCTCATCAGTCCTCAATCAGTTTAAATTAAGGTGAGCTAATGGTGATACTTGGACGAAAGTGAATGGGACATCTGGACAGAGTCTGTTAAGCTAGCCAGTTAAGACTGGCAGAAAGTATGGTCTTAGAAGAATACTTTAAAACTTTCTGTTGTACTTGAGATGTTGTCTTTTGTTGATGCTGAAATATATTAAATTTTTCAGTGTGGATGCAGTTTGTACTTCATGCTTATAGAAAGCAAGCTGCCAAGATGTGATTCCTCCTTACAGAATGCAGTGTTGGCTTGAGCTGTTTATGGCTCTCAGCTGAACCTGCAAAACAGGCAGTGAGGCTTTGTTTTGGCTGCTTTTTTTTTGTGTGTGTGTCTCAAATTTGATAACTGAAGATGTGAAAGTATTTCAGATTTCATTTCCCAATGAAAAAGCCCGCAGGCCCACATCAGGTAGGATGTTGCTGCAGCCATATCTATTAGTGACATGCCATTGTCTGCGTTATGGACAATAACCTCACCTCCTGAGAGCCTGTCAGAAGGGATGAGTTTGTGGCCAGGAGAAAGTAAACATTGCAGCAGCTGTTTGGGAGATGGAAACTCAAGTCGAAACTTGTCTTGGTTTCGTTTTCTATTCTCATGTTTGAGCTAATCTTCACCTAAATTTTTGCCTATATATTACTGTCATGTGTAATAGCTGGAAAGTGGCATGTGGTTTTCGGGCAACGTTCACCAGGTTTTGATGCAGCTGTTTCATCGTAATGTTTTGATTTGGTGTTGTCATATGTAAAGAAGATAGTGTTTCGGGAGACTTAGCTTTTAGTGTAACATTTACTTTATTTAAAACTATGGCTTCTTGCTTCTGTGCAAAAGTTGACTAATATTCAGTGACTTAGCTGAGAATTTTGTGTGCCAACACAAAATTTCTGCAGCTGTATTACGTACCTAACTGGAGCTGAAAGGTGGCCGCAATTGTAGAGCTCTGCCAGTTTACCATGTGACTGCAGGGTTGTAGACCCTACGTTAAGCTGCCATATTCACCAAATAAACGTACATGCAGGCATGGCACCGTAGTTAGGGACAGCTATTCCATATAGCTGTTTGGTAGTGCTGATTATGTGTGTTTGCCTACTGGATAAGGCTCTGTTGTGTGCTGCGTATGGATTTAAGTAACTTGGGAAGAGTCACTATCCAACTTCTTCACTGGAATTAAACTCTTTTAATTATGGTCACATTTAAACTGTTTATTTTCATTTTTTAGTATCCCACCCTTGTGTGCTTTCTTTCTCTTCAGATAATGCTTATGATCCAGATGTGAGTGCTAAACAGATATGGATAGACAAAACAGTGATAAATGACAACATATGCTTGACGTTCACTGACAATGGAAATGGTATGAACTCAGAGAAGCTGCACAAAATGCTAAGGTGGGTAACCTTTTTCCGGTTTTCTTTTTTTAAAGATTCTAGCTTCTAGGTTTGTTATTGCTCATCTTTCTCCTTTTTCTCATATGTAATCTACTGATTTTGTTTATAAACTTAGCATTTCTGGAGGTGAGCGATTATCCAAGCAAGGCTCTAGAATAGACAGATGTTAGGAGAACTTGCCCACAGCTTTGTTGCACTTTCTACCAACCTTCCCACTTAACTTCCTGTGCAGTGGTGGTGCTGTGTAAACTCTGTAGTGCGCCTCAGTGGAGCCAAGGAGAATGAACTTTTTTCTTTATTCAAGATCGCTTTAGGTTAAGGTAGCGAGCAACAGGCGAAGGGATATTCGGGTGAAACCCTTTGGAGTATTGAAAATAGAAGGTATTGTGGAAAACTCAAGAGAATGATAATTATGTTGACATGGATTGTCTTTAAATATTCTAAAGGGCTTGAACTTATCTTGCTGCAACTCTTGTTTCTCTAGTTCGCAAAGAGGCTGCTGTTCAATTGCTTTTTTAGTATGAAAGATTCTTCTGCCTGCAGATAAATCTCTGGGTTTAAACTTGAGCAAGCTTGAATTCAAACTGGTTTTCTGTCAGATACCATAATTAATAGCTTGCTTGCTAAATTCAGAGTTTCATATTCAGTTACCTGTTTTACTTTCCATTATTAACCATATGTTACATTTAAAATTGGTAAATCGCACATTTTCAACTAAGGGGAGGGGAAAAAAATACTTTAGGGGCTTTGCTCAGAATTTATTATGAAACTACAGGATAACTGTTAGAATTCCATAAGAATGCTTATTGCATAATTACGAACAGATGACATTCCCTTACTTGAAGATGAAAGTAAATTTGCCTGAATTCTTGCAGTGTGGTTTTAGCAATGTTATATGGGTAACTTTCAGCATCTGCTTAACTGTACGTTGTTTAATTGTATGGTAGTGCTCCTGATGTCTAAAACAAACGATTAACTCGTGTTTAAGCCTAATTTGCTGTCTTGCATGCACCTTTTGGGTTTTCAAGTTTTATAGGGCTTTTTACATTCTTCTGATGTTTTCATATATGTTTCAGCTTTGGCTTCAGTGAGAAATCGGTGATGAATGGCCGTGTTCCAGTGGGACTGTATGGAAATGGATTTAAATCGGGGTCCATGCGCCTGGGAAAAGATGCAATAGTCTTCACAAAGAATGGAGAAACCATGAGTGTGGGCCTGTTATCTCAGACTTTCCTTGAGGTCACAAAAGCAGAACATGTTGTGGTTCCTATAGTGACGTTCAACAACCAACATATCCTTTCAGCTATTTCTGGATGACAAGTTGTGTGTACGTGCAACATTTGGATAATGGTGTCAGTAAAGGAAATCTCTTGTCTAGTCTTATGGATACCCTAAATAAGTAACAAGATGCAGGAAAGGCTTGTTAAAGCCTTTAAGGAGGAGCTCCGAGATGCAGAATGAAAACCTATGAAATGAGTACATGATACTGTTACAGAAGTCTCCTTACCTTTTGAAAGCTTACTTCATTCAAAGTTACTCTCCTTAACATAATGCTTACGACAGATAAGTGATCCAGCAGAATCCAAAAACAGCCTGAAGGCCATCGTTACACATTCTTTATTTTCTAATGAGGAGAAATTACTGGCAGAGCTAGATGCTATAATAGGAAAAAAGGGAACAAGAATTATCATCTGGAATCTTAGAAGGTGAGATGAAACTCAAGTCTCTCGCATCTCCCATTTAGTTTATCTTTCAGTGTACGCAAACATAGACGGCTTTTCTGTAGAATAATCCCAAATGACTGGGGGAGTTAGCTGCAACTGGGAAACTGGTCTCAAAAACTCATGTGATTGAAGTGCTATAATGTTGCATGAAACTGTTGCTGATCTCTCAAGTAGCAAAGCAGAAGGAAGGAGAACATAGAGGACTTAATATTTTCCTTTGATTAAGATACTGTTGCTTTTGCCAGAAGGAAAATTGAAATCGGGAATTTAGAAATCTGTTATTTCACACTTATGAAACCATGAATGCAAAAATACTCATGTACAAGCAAGTATTACTGACTTTTTAAGTTGGGAGTCAGCGGTATCCTAGTGAGAGCTAGACCTTTCTAAACTTCTTAACTGTTTATCATAAAATAAATAGTAATCCCAGTAAATAAATACAGTGTGTGTATTTATCTTATTTGTCTACTTGTGGGATTGTTCATGGCAGTATAGATTTCCAGCCTTTTCCAGCTGGGACTTGCTTGCTGCCTTTTGTGCTTTTCCTCTTTAAACAGCTGTTGGTGTAGCAGTGGCAGGTGGGTGTCATCACTTCCCATCTTCTTTCCATTTCCTTCACATCTTGCATGGTTGCTGCTGCCTTATTAGCAGGGAACCCGTCTGATGGTCTGTCCAGAAAAGCTCTAGTGTGCCTTTAACGGTGATGGTGCTAATTGGATAGGAAGATGTTGTCTTCTACTGTGTTCTTAAGTGTTCATCTTACTGTAGCCTCAAATTACTGAAATAACAAGGTATCCATCAGAAATAATTTTGAAGTGCTTCAGCCCTGTAGATCAGGCAAGGAACTAGCTTGTTTTTCAGCTTCTTACCTTTATTCTTGCCCATCAGAAAAATGGCAGACAGGGGAGGGGTGCAGGAAACCACACCTGGATGAGTATAGATGAAACATTACGGGACAAAAGAGCTCAGTCAGTTGTTGCAGCTGAAAAGTTTGGGGGGTTTTTTAGGTTGGTTTGGGGTTTTTTTCATTAAGCTCTTGTGAGTATTAGAGCTCTGAGTCACTTCTAGCCTAGTAGATTTTAATACAAGAAAGCTGGAGGTAACAAGTGTGCTGGTATTACTAATTCTGGTTGTATCTAATTCTTCTCTGTCAGAAAAACTTCACTTCCTTTAGCCTTCAGAAGCAAATTTGCCTTCCCTAGGTAGACTTTATTTTTAGGTATGAACCTTTTTAGGAATGTGCATCATTTCATTGCTTGAGCAAAAGAAAATAGAGTGAATGCAGCTTACTGGGCAGGATAACTTCCATGCACCAGGAAAGGCTTAGGTTGGATATTAGGAAAATTTCTTCACTGAAAAGGTTGTCAAGCACTGGAATGGGCTGCCCAGGAAAGTGGTTGAGTCACCATCCCTGGAGGTATTTAAAAGACATGTAGATGTGGCGCTTAGAGACATGGTTTAGTGAAGGATTTGGCAGTATTAGGATAATAGTTGGACTTGATGATCTTAAAGGTCCTTTCCAACCTAAATGATCCTGTGTTCTGAATTTTGGAGAGTGTTCATATGAATTTGTGGGTAAGAACACTTTCGGGGGGGTTCATGTCCTTTCTAATATGTGATAATTGAATCTAAACAAAAATAACAGCAGTTTCAGTATTAAAATCTTTTTCTTGAATATTTGTGCCAACTGCAATATATCTGTGTTGTGCAAAGGCAGCGTATACATCTGTAGCTCAGGTAAAGAAGCTTTCTGGTGAGCAGTGCAAAAAGAAATTGTGATAATTATTGAGCTGGAATGTTGTGGTGTCATTTTTCACAGCAGTAAACATCTTAGGAACTTTGCATTTAGAAGGAATGGGTGCGTATTGGCCTGTCAGTATTTAAACCTGACACTAACTGCTTTTATTTGTGATGTGTGACCTGTTTAGAATTAAGTTCAGGGGCAGGTAGTGACTGGACAAGGGGTAATGCGTTTAAGCCAGAAGAGGGTAAATTTAGATTAGATATCAGGATATCTTCACGGAGAGTGTGGTGAGGCACTGGAACAGGTTGCCCAGAGAAGCTGTGGATGTCCCACCCCTGGAAGTGTTCAAGGCCAGGCTGGATGAGGCTTTGAGCAACGTGGTCTAGTGGAAGGTGTCCCTGCCCATGGCAGGGGGGTTGGAACTAGATGGTCTTTAAGGTCCCTTCCAACCCGAACCATTCTGTGGTAAATTAGAATGTATGAATGTCTCAATTGCTATCACTTCTTTTGTTTTCCTTGGATATCAGAAAGGAACTGGGAGTTTTGTTTATGTTAATTTTAGCAAACCAGTGAGGAAAACCACTATGGCTCAAAGGAATTCCCTTTCACCACAGTTCCTATTATAGGTTATATTATATATATATA
>NW_010232287.1:0-228 GCF_000690775.1 Eurypyga helias | reverse complement strand
GGGGGTCCCAAGACGCCATTTTGGGGTTCAGGGCTCCATTTGGGGGTCCCAGTGTCCTTTTTCGGGACTCAAAGCCCCTTTTTGGGGCTCAAGTTGCCATCTTGGGGGTCCCAGGCCCCATTTTGGGGGTCCCAAGATGCCATTTTGGGAGTTCTTGGGTGCCATTTTGGGGTTCAAGTAGCCATTTTGGGGTCTCAGGTGCAATTTGGGGGGGTCCAAGACCCCTTT
>NW_010232286.1:2777-3526 GCF_000690775.1 Eurypyga helias | reverse complement strand
CCCCCCAGAGGAAACTCAATGGGCTCAAAATAAGCTGTGCTCATCAGGAGGTGACAACGTGCATCACAAGAGGAAAGGGGTCTTTGCCTTCATCTCGGACAGCATCCTCACTGAGGAGAGCTGCTTCTCCCACATTTGCAAAGTGCCACCTCAAGGCATGTAAGGGCATTGTGCCAATAAGTTGACATCTTCCACTGCCCCAGGGACAGCAAGGGACAGGGCAGCAAGGACAGCTGGTGGCGGACACAGAGGGAGGGTGCAGGGGACAGGCATGGCGGACTGTTGGGGACATTCAGGGGGTGTGATGGGACACGTGGAGGGTGTGGGAGGGCATGCATGGCTTGGTCAAGTGAAAAGCACAGCGAAACCTCCGCGCACCAGAGAGGAAAGGCAGCCCAGCCCTGGTAAGGCGATGCTGGGGTGGGGCAGGGGATGCTGGGGCATTAGCAGGGCTCTCAGGGGGACGCCTCAGGTATGTTCCTCCAGGGCCTGGGACAGGCAGAGTTCCTTTTTCCCTGTCATGCTCTTTTAAAGGGACTTAAAAAACCCCTTGCTGTTCACTGCAAAGTGTGTATCTGCCCCAGTGAAACCAGTAGAGGAAGTGTCGGACCCCACCCTGCAAACAACACACACGTGCAAGTGCGTACACGTGTCTCTGTACCGAGGTGGCTCAGGGGAGTGGCGGCTTTGTGGCCAAAGGGAGCCGAAATCTCCCCTTCGGGGCTGCGCTGGCTGTGGCTGGGCCCTGG
>NW_010232286.1:0-2754 GCF_000690775.1 Eurypyga helias | reverse complement strand
ACCAACGCTGCCCACCGGCGTTTGGGCTGCTGCAGCCAACACTAGCCAAAAGCTGGCTCGTGGAGGAGGGGTTTTAATTTAAGCCCACCCTGCCTTTATTTAAAACCCATTTACCATTGTTGCTTGGTCTAAATCTGCCAACAAAAGGAGATTGGTGGAAAGTGAAGCACGGATATAGTCCTTTCCTTCCTCTCCATCCCAGCAGTACAGCTTTCCCGAGAGAGGTAATTTCCTGGTGTCCTAAGAGGGAAGAGGAAGACCCGTAAGCAGAATTTTTGGATGGCCGGGCGGAGCAACCCACTCAGCCTTGGATGCGGGACTCCTCCTTGGCTACATCTGGTCACAAGCCAGCCTTGCTGTTGAGTCACCCTCACATCTCTGAAGCTGAACTTTACACAAAAACATGTTATGGCTCTTGATGTCTTCCAGTCCTCAGGAAAAACTGGTAGATCTGATTTTCTTCCCAAAAAATGCAACTGAAAGTCAACTATTACAAGCAAATTTAAAATTCAGCGCTTCTGCAGCCTTTCTGATAACCAGAAGCGAGGGTTTGGTTGGGTTTGAGTTTTGTCATGTTCACATTAAATCCGTTTTTCTCCCTTGCTCCCGCCCCTTGTTGATGCGCGAAGCAGTGTTTGTGCTTGGAGTGTCCGTGACTAATGGCAGGAGTTACTGCTCGTGGCATAAACAACCTGGGATTTGCGGTTGCTGCTCCAGTGCCTCCTCTGCCCACGGCCCCACGCAGGTCCAGGTCTCACATCTCAGGTCAAGGGGAGCTTTTTCCCGAGTTGCGTTGTGCCACTTAGCGGGATTTTGCATTTTCTGCCCCAAAATTGCGTTTAAAGCTCGTTTGTCTTGCTCGGCAACGAGCGAGGGCATGGCCCCGGGTCCGAGGGGGTTAATGTGGATGAAGACCCTGAATTTGTGGGTCTCTGCTCGGTGTCTGCCTTGGGGATGGGGTGCAGATGGTGGGGCTGCTGAAAGCCCCCCCATGCCAGCAGGGACCTGTCCCGGGACACACCTCCATGAGGTGGGCATGCAGGGTGGGGGTGAGGAAGAGTGAGCTGTCAGAAGACATTAACAGCACCAAAATTAAAAATGGAAAGGAAAAAAAAAGAAACAACGAAGCCAAAGCAGAATTTCAGTTACTCTCCGGAGCTGCGGGGAAGGAGTCAGCCTGTTACACAGCCTTTACGTTGCCGCTGCTAAGCTCTGCCCATAGAATGAGTCTAATGAGTAACTATCAGTGTATGTCAGCTGTTATTTCAGTCCTGGCAACATCTGCATTTAGGGAACATCTGTTTATCTGTGAAGTTGTAAGTGCTACGCTTAACATATTGGTATTTAATCTACATTTTTTTTTAATCTTCAACCTGTTCCATGAGTACTGTGCTAGCGGTACACATGAAAATGAAACTCAGCGGTCCAAAATTGCTATAAATTAATAGGAACTTCTCCTTTGCGTGTTCTTCCCTGGCCCCGGAGCCCTGCCGGGCACTGCTTCGTTGTACGGGCTCGAAATAAACCGAATAGGAGTTGCAACATCTTAGCGCGTTTCACATAAGTATATTCCTGGCACATGCTGCACAGCAGCTCTTTTGATGGGATTTGGGGAGGGGGGGAATAACAACTCAGCGGGCTGTTGGGAGGAGGTGCCTGTACAAATAGCGACTGGAGCATCTCAGCAAGAGAAATAGAGGGAGAAAACTCCTGGGAGAGAAATGTTATTGGGCTGTTAAAGCTTTCTGATCTCAAAGCACCCTCTATTTTATTTACAGCTCCTCTGTGATTAAACACAGTTTTCCAATTACTATACTCCTCTTTTTTTTTTTTCAGTTGGGCTCCTTATCCTTCCTTCGAAGCAACGTGACCGCACAGTAAACTGTTTTTGAGGAGTGTTTGCTGTTTGAGGTCAGCAGCTGAAACCACAAAGTTCCTTATCTTGTCTTTCTGCAACTGTTTTTACACGAGCTAGCAGGGGAAAAGAGCAAAGCGCTAACAACAAAATCTTCTTTTTCCCATCTCCCCACCCATATTTTCGAGGCCACAGGAGGAGAAGTCCCCTGTAGGACCCCGCTGACGGTTCTCTTTGGTTTTGTTGTCCACAGACCAGGTATGAACATGCTTCTGAAAGGTGGGGAGGGAGGAGTGGGGAGTGGCTGAGCTGGAAGGTGGAAAGCAGTCACCAGCCTGGCATGGATCCACCCTGGAACTTGTCTTTGTGCCTTAGGAACAAGCTCTGGAAAATGCAAAAAAAATGTTCATTTTACTACCTTTCTTCCCCAAACTTTCGGCGTTCATTATTTAACTGCTGCTATGTCTTGCTAACAAACGTGTCAGGATGTGAAAGGTGGGAGCACTGGGCAGTGTGGGGGTGCTGGCTGGGGTCTGTTCTCACGGGCTGCAGGTTGGCATGCGGTGTGGGAGGATAGCGACCGTCACTGCTGCCATCTGAAATAGCTTTAGTAACTCCAAGGGAAGACATTTGGGTGAGCCCAGGCAACAAAATCACAAGCCTTGAAGTGCTTTGGGTGAGCCCAGGCAACAAAATCTGCCCTCATGGTTCAATTTTAGGTTACAAGCTTATTAGAGACCTGTAACTGGGATGAACTGGGGCTCCTTTCCGGCCAAGGATGGGGCTCCTGGGGCCTGGTCCCTGTGTTGCACCATGCCGTGTTGTACCTAGAGGCCTTTCAAACCCCTTCAAGCTGTCACAAGCCTTGAAGTGTATTTTGAAGGCATTTGGTTGTGACA
>NW_010232285.1:0-2325 GCF_000690775.1 Eurypyga helias | reverse complement strand
GGATTTCCCCAACCCAGGTGCAGATGTTCGGGTGCCTTTCCCTTAACATCTTGTACTGCTGCTGCAATTAGGCTCAGGATGATGTGCTCTGTATTCGCTGAAAGGAGCTATAGGAGTTTCAACTCTTGAAAACAAAGGGTCCATAAACCCTGAGTTCTTCATCACATCACAGGCACAGCCGAACCCGAACAGAAGGGGCAGCACACGTGACTATGCAACAAACCATGCATCATGCAATTCATTCTCCAGTTTGGCTTTAGGCAGGAATTTCAGATCTGCAGATAGACAGACACGTAGATGCTGCCCACAATTTTAGACAGGAGAAAATAGTAGTTTGGGACTCTCCCTGTACCTTTGGTATGTCCCCTTTTCCACGCATCGGAGTCTGACTCAGGGACCTCATCGTTGTATATCGCATATGCTATGTTGTTCTTCTGCAAGAAAACACATACTTCTGAAATCCAGCGTTCAGTGGGAGAAAGGCATTTAAGTAAACATCTGCTGGCAACAGAAGAAAGATTTCAGGACTTCTCTGTGTGAATATCATGAGCCTCATCCTTCCCCCACTTCAGCTGACACAGTCTCCTCAGAACGTACAGTAAAATAAAACTGCAGACTGAGCATTAGGGGTCTGGCTAATATAAAGTGGAAGTTCTCTCAACCACTGCAGAAGCCCTGGCTCCAGAGGTCAAATACACTAAGACAATTTTATGGGTTTATGGGGCACTTGCATGCAGAGAAGTTGTCCCCCCTTCTTTTTTGTGCCTCTCTGATTTAGCAACCAGATCCAGTGAAAATGCTGAGGAAAAACAGACAAGTGTTCTTATGAAGGACGAGCAATTAATGCCTTTTTGCAAAATATTTGCATATGGCCACACCTTATTCCCTCTGAAGAAAGAACTTCAAAAGAGTTGGGACATGTTTGCCCTCCCAATGAGGGAGTTTGTAAACAGTTTATTACAATTACAGCGAGACCTGGAAAAGGACAGTTGACCGGATTGCCAATACCTGACTGACTTCTGGGAATCTCATCTACATATAAATTAATGACACCCTACCACTAACCCACAGCAGAAATGCAAAGACACACCCAGACTCCCACGAATACTATGGAGATGGTAAAAAAAATAACTATAGGCAGGTCTTGTGGTATTTTATAATCATACAGATATAAATGAGGTGTCTGACGGTGGGGGATGAGGAAGGCCTAACAAGCAGCGTATCACTGCTGAAGCTGTCACAGTGATTTCAGGAGGAAGAGCAAAACCCAGACTTGATCTGAGACAGAGTGTGAAACACATGCACACGGCAGGGCTTAGGACAAGTGTCTGTAGTAGCCACCACTGGCCCTGGTCTGAGTTCACAGCCAGCTCACAGCTTGAGATGTTGCCCAACATGAATTGCAGAGAAGAAACCAAAGGGCCTATGTACAAAACTCACTGTTTTGATGGGCAATACCTTAAGTGTGTGAAAGGCTTGACAAGAAATTACAAGTTTGAGGATAATTTCTAATTGTAGCCAAAATTGCACATAATCTGCCCAACTCTCAGGATGCTCCTCTTGACATGTTTTAGTAGATCTAGTTGGTCAGGTCCAGCCATACCTCTACGTGCTTATTTTGGCAGGTTTAATTTCATTTGCATGTAATATCAAGTAAGCGTACTAACAAAATGATAATTAAACGTCACTTGCCTCAGATTCGTACGTCTTGTACAGCTGCTGCAGAGTTTGTCCCAGAGCACCCTGTGTCATGTTGACGAGGTATTTACTGAGCTGCCACTCCGGAGCCAGGGTGTCCATGTACATGTATTCCAGCCCCAGTGTGGGAATCTCTCCTTTAGTGTGTTTCGGCAACTTGTAAAGAGCAAACCTGCAACAGTGAAAAGCAATTTTTGTTTTTTTACAACCATCCTGTTTGAATGGGTAAACCAGTATCTCCTTCCCACCTGAGGATTTAAGAGAGGGGTGACTCCGGGGATGCCTACGCTGGAGGGGAACCGGTGCCTCCAGCGCGTGGTGTGGATGCCTCAGCCTCGAGGAGATGACCCAGTACAGGGACCAGCAGCAGTTTGGCAGCACAGTACCTGCTGCAGACAAATTTGTTCTGCTTCTTAGCAAGCAAGGGAGGGACTGATTCGGCACCAAATTCTTGTTGCTGTGCCAGATGGCTGGTGGTACCCTGAAAGAATTTGAGGTAGCCCTGGTTTGGGGTCCTGTTTAGCCACCAAATCCCTATTGCTCCTTGTCCTGGTAGAGAACCTCAGGTCCCAAACTCCGTCTGACATTCTCACAGTCAACCTGTACACCCTATCAATACATTTTTTT
>NW_010232284.1:0-1531 GCF_000690775.1 Eurypyga helias | reverse complement strand
CAAGATGGCAGAGCTCAGGCACTAGCTCTCCTTCCCGTGAGTGCGCTTACCTGACTTCGGGGCTTTGGATCCCCTCGCCATGTCCCTGTTGCCCTTCCAGCCGCTGCCATGTTGTTTCTCGTAAACTGGTTTGACTGAAAATTGGTAAAAAGACCGGCTGTTAAGGTTACAGCTTAGTGATGATAAATTCTTCCCAAGCTGTGGCGTGGTGCCGGGCCGCGTGAGCCCGCTGCAGTAAGCTCACCAGCACGGCCACCTGCAGCGCCGCTGCCGAGCCCTGCTGAGGGGTGAGGTGTTCACCGCCCCTACCTGAGGCTGGTAGCCTGAGCTCGTGCTGGCCTCTCAGCATTACAGGAGTGGCTTTTCTCCTTACTATTGACAGCTTTTGTTCTCATCTTTTTTTTGTAGTCTATTGAGGTAGATGGTTGAATAAACAATGTACCTAGACTTGTAATTGCTTTGCTGATCACATTCTCTGATGATAAGATCATATAATTGGGGAGCAGTGTCTGAGGCAGTTTCTCTTCCTTCATCCTTCCCTGCAATCCCAGTGAGCTCTTGAAGTGATGAGTTTGTACTGCTCCTTGCTGGGAAGAAGAGTCTCTTTTCTACCAGCCACCCTCATAAATGCCTTCTGTTTTCAAGTTGCTGGCCTTTGCAATTGGATGAGATAAATCTGTAGCTCGCTGTTAACACTATTTTGAATTGTGCATTTTTGGCAAAGTTTGTGGTTTTCTCTCTGCTGCTGCATTTGGGTTTTATCCTGTTCTACTTTTGAAGCAATCTGACTTGGAAGTGTTATGTTAGTGTGTTGTTACTTATCAAAGTATCTTTTCTGCTTATATTCATAGAATCATAGAATGGTTTGGGTTGGAAGGGACCTTAAAGATCACCCAGTTCCACCCCCCCTGCCATGGGCAGGGACCCCTTCCACTAGACCAGGTTGCTCCAAGCCTCATCCAGCCTGGCCTTGGACCCTTCCAGGGATGGGGCATCCACAGCTTCTCTGGGCAACCTGGCCCAGTGCCTCACCACCCTCTCTGTGAAGAATTTCTTCCTGATATCTAATCCAAACCTCCCCACTTTCAATTTAAACCCATTACCCCTTGTCCTGTCACTACAGGGCCTTGTAAAAAGTCCCCCCCAGCTTCCTTGTAGCCCCTTCAGGCACTGGAAAGCTGCAATGAGGTCTCCCCGGAGCCTCCTCCAGGCTGAACAAGCCCAACTCTCTCAGCCCGTCCCCACAGCAGAGGGGCTCCAGCCCTCGGAGCATCTTCGTGGCCTCCTCTGGACTCGCTCCAACCAGTCAATATCCTTCTGATGTAGAGGGCTCCAGAGCTGGATGCAGCACTCCAGGTGGGGTCTCACAAGAGCAGAATATTCCGGATTGATTTTTTTGGAGGTATTTTGGGGATGTACAGGCCCATGAAAGTCTGTCAGAGGAAGATCCCTCAGTTTGTTAGTGTGTATGCAACATCAGTCATCTGGGCTAGTACAAGCTCAGGGAGGGAAATCATAGAATCACAGAATG
>NW_010232283.1:1654-1926 GCF_000690775.1 Eurypyga helias | reverse complement strand
TCTCTGCCCGCTCTCCAATCCCTCTGCAAATGGCCGGGATGGGAATGGGATCCCTTCCCATGGGCTCCGGGCCCTTCACAGCCCCGCGGCCGCCTGCCCTGCCCGCGGGGTCCTGCCCGGCCTCCTGCCTCCGGTTCCTCCGCGAGAGCTGCTCTGCGCCTGCAACGCCAACACCTCTGCCTCTTCCTCGTGTTTTCCACCCCTGCCCGTATTCCCGGTTCTGCCGAGCCAAGGCGCTGGAGGCCAAGGGCGGCACAAGCCAAGCGCTGGCC
>NW_010232283.1:0-1630 GCF_000690775.1 Eurypyga helias | reverse complement strand
TCCGTGCTCCGGGGTTAACCGAGCCGGATCCATGCTGAGCCGGGTCCCGGCAAAGGGCTGCAACCACTCGCCAAAACCTTTGGAGCAAGGAACCAGCCCAAACGGCACGTGTGCAGTGTGGAAAAGCGGGAATGTGACCCATCTTCCCAATTTTTCGCAGGGCAGAGTGAAGGATTACTGTCCGGGTGGGCATGGTGTCCGTGTCCGTAAATGCCCGATGCAGAGCGGATGGGCTCGGTGCCTCCGGCAGGAATTTTACGCCTCCCAGCGCAGGCGGGAATTGCAGCCGTCCCAGCGGTGCCGTGCATCCGAGGGCTGCTGCGCGTGGGGCAGAGCCCGGCGTGGGTTGGTACAGCCTGGGAAGACGTCCGGCGCTGCTCCCTTGGGAATTGGAGCTGGGCTGCAGCTGGCGAGCAGCTCTGCCCTCGCCTCCAAGCCCTCGTCTCCAGGCGGTGGGTAGCCTCCGGCCCCAGGCTGTTCCATGACTTCCAGGCTGCAGGAGGACACAAATTCCCGTATCTCCCGTGTCCAGGCACGTTCCGTCTCCAGAAGGGATGAGCCATCAACACACTCAATGCATTAGGGGTTTTCCTTAGCCGTGGGCTCGAGACCACGGGCAGCTCAGAGGCCTCACACCGCAACGCTCTCCGGAGGCACTCGGAAATCATGGAGCAGGCACTCATGTCCTACAGCGAGACCTTCTCACGCTCCGGGGAGAGCCTTTCCTTTGGAAATGGCCCCAGCACCACTCATCCCTTAGCGTTTGCCCTGTTTCTGGAAGAAAGATCCCCCCCAAGGGATTTGGATGTTGCCAGCACAACGATGCCGGGCCCTTTCCCTTCTTGACATTGTGGGATTCCTATCATTTTCCTTTTCTCCACGTCGGGTCACGTCCTGGATGTGTCCTTGCCTGGATGTGTCCTTGCCACATTCTCCCGTCCTGGATGGTTTTCCAGGCAGGAACTGGTGTTGGGGGGCTGTGCCAGGCTGGATGCTGCACCATGTCCCCCCGGGGGGTTGCTACCCAGTATCCAGCCTAGGTAATTCCTCATTCCCGCTGGATTCTGTCCCTCCTTCCCTACAACCCAGCTCTTTGGCACCCAGGACCATTCCCAAAATTCCCTATGGACGAGCTGCAGTGCGGCTGGAACTGCCCTCTCCGCTCTACTGCTATCCCAGCTCCACAGTCATGTTGGGAACATGGGATCGTCACTGGGAACATGGGATCATCACTGGGAACAGGGGATTGTCACTGGGAACATGGGACCGTCACTGGGAACATGGGATTGTCACTGGGAACATGGGACCGTCACTGGAACATGGGGTCATCACTGGGAACATGGGATCGTCACTGGGAACATGGGACCGTCACTGGGCTCAGGGCATCACCACCGCTCCTTGTGCTCCTGAGGGAGGGAGGCGGGAGTGAGCTGGGGAGGGGAAAGGGTTGGGAAAACCCTGGGTGGGATGTGGGGCTGCTGGATTTGGGGTTCATGGCCGTGCCGCGGTCAGCTTCCGCCGGCATAACGCGGGGTTTGGGATGACCCGTCTCCCTCACGGCGCATCTCCTGGTCGCGGGGTGGAAAACCAAGATTCCCGCTCCCGCTTCCCTGCGGGTGCTGCCGGCTCC
>NW_010232282.1:0-1697 GCF_000690775.1 Eurypyga helias | reverse complement strand
TGAAGATATTGAATAGAACTGGAATCTAAATGTAATCTAAATGTAATCTAAATCTAAATGTTATCTAAACCCACCCTTTTTCAGTTTAAAACTGTTACCCATTCATTGTCCTGTCACTACAATCCTAATAGTGTCCCTCCACATCTTTTCTGCAGGCCTCCATAAGTACTGCAAGGTATTCCCAGAGCCTTTTTTCCCCAGGCGAAACAACCCCATCTCTCTCAGCCTCTCCCCACAAGAGAGTTGGCCATCCCCCTGATCATTTTGTGGCCTTCTCTGGACCCACTCAAGAAGGCATGTGTCATTCTTTTGTGTGGTGGGAAGTGTTTTGGAGTTTTAGGTTAGGTTGTGGTTTTTTTTTTTCCCTGAAAGCTTATACTTTGGAGACAAGTAAGTTTGTGATCTGGATCCCTAAAGCCTTAGCTGAACCTTTCATTACAGAGGTAATCTACATTCGATGTCTGTGAACCATTTCTCAGAAAAAATAACCTAAGCAGAACAGTTAAGCCCCTCCTAGAAGTCAAGACCAAACACATAAAAAAAGAGAGATATTTTATTTTTAGGAAAAGGATCTTTAAAGGTAACAAACATTAATAACCAATTATTGTTAGAATTAAGCAAGAGCTGAAATCTTCACTATCTTTAAAAAGGATCTAATGTTTCCCAGTAAGTGGAGGGGACACACATGGTAAAAGACAAAAGGGATACAGACTTAGCATCCAAAGCTTTTATCACACTTAAAAATCAGTCAGTCCAATTCATTCTTTTTAATATAATACAGTACAAAATTACTTTTCATATAAAAATTACAAAGTAGCAATCCAAACAACTATTCAGGATGTGTATCTCCATGTGTTTCCTTGTCACACAATATCAGTAGTAACAAAGTTCAAATCTGAAACTATTGTCTCTTGCCATGTTCACAATGACATTAAAACAATCCTGATATTCTTCTTCTTCTTTCATTTCCTTCGTGTCTGTAATATAATGACTGTCATCTGCCCTGGCTTTAAACAAACATAGCAACGTGTGGCTCTACTTGTGGGTCATTCATTGTTTTGGATGAAATGTAAGTTACTGCTTAAATATTGAAGACTAGTAGTTTTTTTGGTTTAGCCCTGTCCAGCAATTAAGCACCACCAGTTACTTGACCACTCCACCCCACCTCCACTCCCAGTGAGGAAGGGTTGGAGGAAAAAAAAACCAAGGGAAAAAAAACAAGGGAAGCTTGTACAGAGTTGAAATAAGAACTATTTAATTATATAAATGAAACTTATGGAGTTACTAACAATTAAAAAGTAATTAAAAGAACAGAAAACCAGAACAGATGATACAGGATCTCACCACCTGTGGACGGACACAGCCGGGTTCCAGGACAGCAAACAGAAATAAATCCAAAGCCCCAAGGAGAAAAACTCCCTCCCTGAGCCGAGGAGCCGAGAGCAGGGGGAAAGAAAACTTCCAACTGCCCATTCCCAGAGCAATCTGCCTGAAAAAAGATGCTGACTGCTTGCTAATCACCCAACACCAGACCATCTTGCAAAGTGAGAAAATAAAAATGCACTGCCAGCAAAAAAACTCGTGGCCGACAGGAACCTCCAGGGCGACACCCCCCACCACCTTCCCAGTCCAGCCTCTGCGAGCTTCGCCCTGGCCCACTCCTAGCACCACTGATACAGGGGGTAACAGTGACCACT
>NW_010232281.1:15605-16506 GCF_000690775.1 Eurypyga helias | reverse complement strand
GAGGGCCGTCAGGTGCCCTGCCCACCCGCCTCCTCTGCTGGGAGCACGCGGCAGCCCTGCGCCGGGCCGGGCTCCTCCGCCCGACTGACTTGGGAGCGGATGCAAAATTTACTCGGGCATCTACACATGAGATAAGCGAGCACCAGAGTAGGAGGAATTACTTGACGGGTCGGGTCTGTGTGGTTTCTTCTCCGTATGGTAATTGAGATAAAAACAAGAAGAGAAATACCCAGCTTTTTACTACCCTGCATAGTGAAAACACGACCGGAGATCTTCACTGGAAAGCATGTCATCCCATATTCTGTTTAGGCGTAAAGGATGTTTTCCAAACATGCCGCTTGTCTGAAAAGCCAGACTGCTAAAAGAACTCCTTTAATGTTGTTTTGGAAGAGATTAAACTCTAAAAAGCAGCACTTATTCCAACCTAAGACTCTGCCACATAAAACCAGTTGTGCTAAACCACCTTCTACGTCATTAGTAAAACTTTCTGGTTACTGGAATGATTGTGTAGCCGATCTGTTTGTCCAACCCTTGTAGTCATGAATATCATAAAAAAAACCAAAACACCTCATTTTAATAAATCTTGGAAAGTAACAGAAGAGAATCAAGGCTGGGATACGCAGGTCAAACTGATGGCCTGAAGGTGTTTCCTGCAAGTCACTGACTTCTCAGCAATTTTCCTTTTTTTAATTAACAAAGAATTGTGATTGCATCACAGGTACCAGTCACAGGGATTTTTTTAAACTTGGTCTGCTCCAGGGATTTTCCTGCAACTTTCCTGTTTTACGTCATCTTCAGTCGCAAGCAATCCCATAGAAACCTCAAGTTCTATGTGAGTGCCATATAAAGAATAAGAAGCAAGACATATTATTATATTGTATGATGATATATTTATTATATA
>NW_010232281.1:0-15535 GCF_000690775.1 Eurypyga helias | reverse complement strand
TTAATATAATATTCTAATTATAATAGTATAATAGTATATAATAGTATATTGTATTATATGTACACAGTAGCACTGTGGAGAACTTTACACTTCATTGCAATTTCTCACAAAAAAAGTATATGTGAGGTAAAACAGATGGGGACAGATTTCTTAAAAACCAGCCTGTGAATGGTAGATACCTTGAAAAATCTGACCAAGTTCACAATTCACGCAAACACAAGAACAAACATTGACCCCAACTCAGCAGCCAACTAAGCCTGGAGAGACCACAGATCCACAGGTGCCAAAATCTTCAGTATTGAAGTCAAAAGTGCGTAAGCGTCTGCTTTCAGGAGTGCTCGCAGGCATCGCAACTTGGACCGCTTTGCTTACTGCCCATCCCACCATCTGCCCTCTCCTCAAAACAGATTCTCTTGCACATCTTCAGCAATGGACTGCTACCTTCCCTTACAGAAGAGCTAACGTGAAATGCAAATATAGTTGTCTCACCTGCAAAGCACTGCAGAAGCACACAAATTAAAAAAGACTAGTTAAGTCCACTGTAATTCCGAGCGAGTCATCACACAGTGGTTTAATGTGGTTTATTTTAACTGCATCATTAATTTGGAAAAATTTTTTTTAGCAGCTCTCAAGCTTTCAGAAGCCAGAAATTCCTTGCTTCTAACACTGGGTTGGCCTGGCTCATCTCACTGAGTAATTACCCTTGCCAGGAGTGCCGGGCCGCTTCTGCAAAGGATCTATTCATGCAAGTGCAAGCAGTAACTGCAGCTCTCAAGCTTTCAGAAGCCAGAAATTCCTTGCTTCTAACACTGGGTTGGCCTGGCTCATCTCACTGAGTAATTACCCTTGCCAGGAGTGCCGGGCCGCTTCTGCAAGTGCAGGCAGTAACTGTTTTTTCAGTCTTCCTCCATTTCCCTTCCTTGTTCATAGTCCATATTGAAACAGCCTAGATTCACCGTGTTGTAAAACCTAGCTTTGCGTTTCCAAGATACCAGAAGATGCTAGTTGAAAGAGTTAAGAACTTTGAAAAAGGTGAACAAGACGAACAGCTCTGGAATAGTCATGTTACTACTAAAAATGCATTCAAAATTATATATTAATTCATAAGTAATTTTGGAACATGGCAGTTTCGTGGCATCATACTGTAACACATTTAAAATTTGTAGGGACTTGAAATAATTTTACTGCGTATAGAATTAAATGGCATGTTTTAAAGCATTATATCAAACTGAATGTGGAGTATTTGATACACTCCAAATACTGAAACCATGGGGCTAAGTTTTTGTTTGCTTGCTTTATGTAGCTAGAATAAACAAACAGTGCTTTAACAACACAAAATAGGCAGCCCACGGTCCAGTCGTGAGAAGTAGGATTGTAAGACCAAATGACTGAATGAGCAGTAGAAAGACAGAAAAAATTCGGCCAGGAGAACGCTCCTATTTCACTAGCTGTGCGAACAAGTTTAGGTTATTGCTTCATTTCACAAAGTTAGTCATCAGGTGTGCTGATTATTTTTAAGTCACTTAATGAGTAACAATATTCCAACTTGGTCCTGGAACCAGTGTTGCTTTAGGAAAACAGTGCTTTGCCCTGAACCAACACGACTGCGCTTTTTGCCTTTTTTCATAGTAACTTTTTAGCTCTCACAAACCAACATGGGTTGTTGATTCTTCTTTTTTTTTCCTTAACATAGTCATACTTGCATTTTCTGTCTGTCTGAAAAAATAGAAAGTAGCTCTTCTTAAGTGTAAGCTTTTAAAGATGCTACAAAATTGATGCTGTCTGTGAAATACGAACACAGGCTGAGTTGTTGTGCCTCCCCCTCCTCCTCCCCCTTTTTTTTTTTAATTGCCTGCAACCATACTGTCTCAAGACGCGATTGCAGAAGTGGCACAAGCTACTTAGTGTTAGCCTAGGCTGGGACTTGGGTGGACAGACTCACACACCCCGCCATGAAATGAAATTCCTGCAGGAAATGTAACTGATGATTCAGTCCAGATGTGGGGTTTTTTCTTGAGTCAGTTCTAAGCTGAACAAGTAATCTAATGTTTTACTGGGGGAAGAGAAACAGTGTCTTCTGAGGAGGTGTACAGTGGATCTAATCATTTGTTACATAACTGATATAGCTTAAAATATTTTTGTTGGAAGAATTATTTCTTTCCTTCATATTTTCCCTATTTTTTAGATCAGCAAGATCTCTGTGACAGGGGAAGTCTGATTTCCAAGTGGCCATGTGTGGCCCATTACATTTTCAGTAATGTGATGGAGATGTGGACACAAATTCCACATCTATGAGCATTATTAAATAATTGTATAAATTTACTAGTTCAATTCTGTAACTGTAGAGTTGATGTTAGGGAAAAAAAAAATCTGAAATTGTTTTAGTCCAGCATTATTTCTTTTATGCCTTGATCGTCTCTTTTTTGATATAACTGGAATTTTTCCTAAACACTGAATTACCACTAAAAAATCTGGAAAAGATTGCCATGTGGTGTTTTTCTTAGAGGTGAATACTTTAAAAACTTAGAAAATTACTTTTTAAACAAAAGGGCTTTCTAGCATCTTTTTAACAGTTTTGGTTAGAAAGGCTACTACAAAATACAATACATTCCACTCTAAGATCAGTATGACTCAGCCTTTGCCTTATACAGCCTCATCGTTATGTAGCATGTTTCCATTACTTTAAAATTAGGACTGACCCTAAACATACAAATTTACGGAAGTGTGCTCCATGACATTACAAGCCCAGAGGTCATACTGATCAACAAGCTCGTCCAGTCTCATTTTGAATCAAGGCTATTTGGCTATTAAAAAGGCCTAAATGTTCCATACAATTGCAGCAACCACTAACCTAAGATGGAAAGAAAACTGCATGCAGGGTTAGACCAAGCCAAAGATTATGAAGACGGTATTTCAGAGTGAATGTACTAAGAACCTCGGGCAGCTGAGAACCTTCTGACAGCTTAAGGAAGGTGTTATTAATCAGAAGGACAATTTGTTTGCAATATATAAATAATAACCAGAATTATTTTCCACATTATCCTATACAAATCTGTGCGTCTCCTGCGTTTAAAAAAGGCATTACTACTGGATAATGTTTAAAATTAGAATACCATGAAAGTGTTTAGTGCTAATACTGTACCAATACTGAAAGAAGTACTTGTGTGTTTTTCAAACCCTGATATGACACCCTGGGCCTGACAAGCAAAACACGTTGAGCTCTGGGTCCTGCAGTCCCAGCTGATATTAAATAGCTGCAATTAAGAATTGCAAATCAAAATTAAAGTGCCTCAGGCTGTACTTCTGGCTTACACTTTGCAGTTTCTGGTTCTAAGCATTCAATGGGGAAATTGGAAGTTCACTCTGCTAACTGCAAAATACTGGTTTTCTAGTGGGATTTAATATGAAAACTGTAACCAGTCTTGGGCTGCTGCAAGTGTCTGTGGACTTCATTACAAGGATGCAGATTCAGTCTTCATAAAAGGTCTGACAACCTGGAAATCTGAAGGTCCTGTTGGTTCAGGCAGTATTTGTCTTTTACAGTTTTGAGGGGCTTTTGGCTTTTTTTTAGATTTTCTTAAAACACTCCCTTTAGGGGAACACAGGTGTCGAAGACATTTAAGGAGCTGAGCAAAGTACCTAGGAACATACCAAAAGAGAAGGAAGGAATCCTAATAACTTGCACTCAAAATCCAAATGGTTTCTTTCCTCCTGCATTCATAGGTCACAGTGACAGAATCTAACATAACTAAGGTCTAAATACAAATGCAAAACAGGTGGCGTTTTCACCAGTTGTTCTTTGGTTTGTGTTTGTTTGGTGGGTTTTTTTTGTTTGTTTGTTTGTTTTCCCCCTCTGTGGATTACAGATGACTGGTGTGTCAAAAACCCTGCCTGTCTTCTCTGGACAGAATAAGTGGTCCTGTTTCCAGAAACGCAGTGAGGTCAAGTTGGACAAGAAAAAAAATTTACTCTTGGGCTTTCCTATTTTTTTTGGTCAGACTTCCAGCATGCTAATTTGACTAGTTCAGCAGTCACTAATGTTTGATAAATACTCTGCTAAACAGACAGACACATAAATTTTGTCACAAGTAGCAAATTAATGATGTAATAGAAGCAGAAGTCCTTACTATAAGGAATTATTTAGCAAAAATGCTGTATTATTTGTTTTCAAATTTTTCCATTTTCAGTGCTGTTTTCTTCCTGTTGAATCACCAGGTGGGTCTTAGACTTGATTCATGAAACTCAGCACCTTAAGGACATTTGCCTCAGTGCCACTTTTATTTATTTTTCAATAAATGTAATTACTAAATCCTTTCCGTATTTCAAAGGGACTCAGTTATTCTGGGTGTACTGTTAAAACGACAGGTGAAGCAAAGCAGCGGCAAAGTCCATACCAACACAGTAAAACTGCGTATCCAATACAATTCAGTCATGGTCTGAATGTTTGGTTTTCTAGAAGCCAAGAAGTGCCACCTTCTGATGCAACGTCTTGGCTTTATCCTTGCCAACTGCAGCGCTCTGGGCAAGCAAACAGCCCTGCTGCTGTGCAGGGATGCAGAGTGGTACTGTCTTTAGTAGCATCGCGTGACTGTGAAAATAGGCTCTTCCACAGGGGATTCTTCCAGTCACAGACAAAGCAAGAGGGGGAAGCTTTTCGCTCCTCTCCTTTTTATAACTGTGCACAGACTAGCACAGCAAGTTTGGCCCAGAGGTTGGTGCTTTGTGGGCAGCAAGAGACATGAGAGCAGGCTGTAAGTGTCAGGGAAAGGGAGATGGAGCAGTTCCTGCTACACCTGGTTCTTGCGCATGCACATGTGAACACACGGCTGGTTTTCCTCAGGCTCCTTTGGTGGCGCCAGCTGAAGGGATCAGCTTGTCTGTAACAGGTAATTTGAATAGTGAAACCGTGGAAAGAGGTGTTTTGATTACACCGAGATTGCAGTAGATCTCATACTGTTCCTTTGCCAAGTGACACCTGCAGGAAAAGCCTCACTTCACCTACAGCCTAGCAAAGCTCCAGAAGTTTCACTTTCCCTCTCTGCAGCCCTGCAGGCAGCAACAACCCCCTAAGTGTCCTTTTGTGCTGTGGGCTGCACCTGTTGGTACATCTTGGGATCTCCCTGAAACCATAAAGCCACATAACAAAGCTCCCATATAATTTCTGTTGTACACGACTGTCATTATCTGAAGTTATGGCAACAGCTCTCCTTTCATTGCCTGTCTGTATATCGCTGTGTAACACGTAGTCTGCTCTTAAAAACTGCTGCCATAGCACCGACTGCATTTGCTTCAGTACTTGTAGCAGTTGCCTTCAACTTCCTTTCGGAGGCAAGGCTAATTTGCGTATTTTTTGGTTTTATTGTTTTCCAGCATGAGTCAAGAGGCTCAATTTCTCAATCAGGAGACGGGAAATTATTGTTTCTGGGGCTTTCATGATTACATGTCCTTTTTCTTGACAGAAGGCAAGATCACAGGCTGAGAAAAAGCTCTGTATGGTGGAAGCAACGTTGTCAGTTCTCCATGTGGCTAGTTCTGATTCTGAACTGGACTGCTTTCAGGAGTGGTAGTTGAAAGCCTCTTAACAGAATAAAATGCCTTTTTTAATCATTTAACATAGTAAATAGCTGAGCTGTCATTTCAAGAATAAGAGGTTTTGCCTGAGCAGCACTATACTTTGAAAAGTCTTTTCCATTTATTAGGATTTGTAAGTGGCTCAAAGTGACCTTTGCTCCCACTGCAGTTCAAAACCCATAGCCTGCTATTTCCACCTACAGCTTGACCATACAGAAAATTAGCAGAAAACAAGGTCCTAAAAGTGCAGTGGTACGTCTTCCCAGGAAAAAGAAAGGATTGAATTCTGTTGTTTATGTAGACACTGTCTTACATCCCGTAGTCACAGATGTAACTGAAAGGAAGATGTAGCCCAGACTATTTACTCTTTGTATGGTTAAAAAGTAAAAAAAGCCATGTCACTCACGATCACACTCCTACATCAAGTGAAAATGAAGAAACCAGTCATCATATTTTCACTGCCGTCCCCTTCCATCAGGATTAAGAACTGAGTCACAGCTAACTCGTTTTTGCCTGTGTTACACACTGCAGCCTCACGGACCCAATAGATATTTCAAAGTCAACGTTTTTGGCAGAAGGGAGTTAATTATCTACTAGACAGTAAACTTTATCTATTATGAACTTGTGACAAAATAGATCATATTACTTCTACAGTCTACTGAGAAGAGCTCTTTCTAAATTCATGCCCGGAAATTGAATTCTGCCATTAGACACGTAGTTCCCCATCCCATCTTACACTGCTAGGTAACCAAGAACTAAATGTGTGGGTCTGGCTTTTTGCTGTACAATAAACAGTGAAAAAATGTTGGTCTGGATTTTTCTACTGAGTACTGCAAGCATATATTCCATGCTGCTTTCCATACGGAAATGAACACCCACATCTGGTTTAGTGCTTCTCGTGGATGGTACACTAGAATTACAGTATTTTTCATGAAGCATCCAAATGCTACAGTGGTTTAAGGGGGTAGGGGGGTGGGAAGAAGAGGCTCTCCTTGGGGACGGAAAAGGTAACAAATGTGGGACAGATTCCCCAGCCAAACTCCATTTCTGCATTGTGGGATATAGACAAAACTAACGAATATCGAATTCTTCCTGACTAAAGTCAGTATCTGTCTTGGAGCCATTTTCCTCCCGGGAGCTTGGTCTCAGCAACGAAGCCTTCTGCATGAAGCTACGATTACACGGCTTCCTTCTCTTTGCAGGAAAAAAGTCTGCCCTGCCCCATGACATTTTTCTCTCTGTAAAATATTTAGACTGTGGTTGATTACAGTGTGTCTGGTGAAAATAGTTCGTTTGGTATTTGAGCGCCCTGGAAAAACTGGCAGTACCTTATGCATCAATATCTTTCCTGTTTAAAAGGACACCTTTAAGTCTGGGCAGTCCAACCTGGCTTTGGAATTGGAAATTTGTTAGTCATTAGTGCTGCTGAACAGGGTAATCAGGGTGTGTTTTCTGCATTTGAACTAACATTCGAAGAGACTTTCCTCACAGTATTTTCTGGTAAATAGGGAACACATTAGTGCAGTAAAAAGGTCTCTAAGAAGCAGGTTAAAGAAGTCAGCTAGAATAAGCTTACTTGTAATATATTTGTGTATTATTTTTGAAAATATGGTATAGAAGTAAGAGCAGCAAGAATGAAGTTCCTCACCTGTTTGGAGGCTGCAGAAAAGAGGGTTTTCTACTCTTTCTTTATTGCAGAGTTTGGCATCTAAGTCTAACCTAGTTACCCTAAGCTGCATCTAATCTGTAGAGAAATAGTCACCCCGGGAGGCGAGCTGTCAAATTCCAAGCTGGGTCACATGAATTGTCATCAGGAAGTACTCATTTTATTCATCCCACTGGGTTAACTAGCTCTGGTTTTGCCCTGCAGTTGGTTTTTATTTTCCCGTTTGTTTGCAAGGGAATGTAAAAACAAACAAACAAACAACTGCTGATGTGAAAATGGAAATAAAAGTTTCCCTTGTAAGTGGGCAGTGCTTGGCGACCACAGATCATACGATATTTAAACAGAAAGAACGTTCACTGTATATGGATGGACCTGGACAGTGGCATGGCAGAGTAAGAAGGAGCAGGGAAAGACGTCAAGAAAAGTTCATACAGTGGCCAACTTCCACATAAATCCTCAAAATAAGACTCATGAGTAATTAAGGAACTATATAGATGTTTGATGACAGAGAGTGAATTTAATAAATATTTGTATTTTTAAGTATGCCTTTAGGAGTAAATTAGTTGCAACAATTTGTTGTTTGTGTGATTGTTTTACACTGTTTTTCCCCCCCAGCTTTTCTCAGTGCGAATTTCACAGCTTCTCAAGCTTTCCTTTCCTTAGGGTAGAGACATACTGACTGTTTGACAGATCCTACAAGCTGGAAGAAGTGCATCTGCCCAAGTCCAGTACAGACACTGTTTACTGTTCTCTGACCAGATGGAGGGCAGTGGGGACAGTGAAAATGATGCACTGATAGTACCGCTGTTACTCCATGAGTACGATTACAGAAATCAGCCAATGGGCCAAGTCATCTCGCTCACTACACCAGTTAGAAGAAATGTGAATAACCTTTTCCTCTCTCCCAATTCTAGCACAGACCATCACAGTGGTTTCAAAGAAACAGACCTATGAATATCAACCACTATGCAAATAAGAAGAGTGCTGCAGAGAGCATGTTGGACATTGCCCTGCTGATGGCCAATGCATCCCAGCTGAAAGCCGTGATGGAGCAAGGACCTTCTTTTTCCTTCTACATCCCACTTATCATTCTTATCAGCCTCTCGCTCACACTGCAAGTAATGGTGGGAGTGCTCCTGATATTCCTTGGTATGTAGCAACAGCAAGAACCATTGACATGTATTGTTATTATAGGATGCAACCTCTAAGATGGTATATAGACTCTCCTTTATTCTTTTTAAAACTGTTATATTTGAAAGCCTTTAGATTAAATTTTTCTCTTAAGACCATAGACTATTGCAACAAAAGGAGTAAGGGCAGCTTCATGTGGAATCTTCAATCTTGACTGACTTCCTCATACTTATTTGCCCAAAGCATGAATATTTTTCATTTCAAAAGGCTTGAGGAGGAAGGAAAATGATGAAATACTGTAAAAGAAACATTAATAGGCCAGATGATAGGATCATGCAGTCTGCCCAGTTTCATAATAGTGTTTCTGGTAAGACCTGTTACTTAGTCTTATGACTGAAACATATTTGTTCCATATCAGTCGTATCGTAAGTAATATTATAAGCATATATTGTGGACGTAGAACTCCGATATAGAAGTGAAAGTTGAAATGTCCATCTCCATGTTGGTGTGGCACATTGCCTTCAGTTTGTGTGTGTTTCTGCAATCAAGTCAAAGTTTTATAGCAAGGCTTGACCATAATGAAAAAAAACCACCTCTTAATTTTAAATTTAGAAAATTATTCAAAGCATCCTAAATCTCTGGGCTGGGAATGATAGAAAAGCACTTGTTAATTTTCAAACCTGTGTTAAACTGAAATTAAAAATAGGCTAGTTGGAGCAAGATTTCACCTTAAGAACACACCTCATCTATTATCCACATACTGTAACTTCAGTCAAAAAATTTGAAATAACATATAATATGAAAACACAGTCGAACTAGCATCCTGGGATTCCAAATACTGAGTTATGCTTGTCGCTAGGTAAACCTTTTCTACTTTGTAGCAATGTGATGCAATACCTTTAAGATATGCTAGAAATCATTTCAAGAGAATGAGTTCAAATAGGAGATGTGTTAATGTGTGCTTTGGACACATTTAATGAGTTCCCTGCCTCCCTGCTCCCTGCCCTTCTGTCTTATTTGTTGAATTATGTACCTTCACATTCCTGGAAGTTCAATGCAGCGTCTTTGCTGTTCTCAAAAAACAGAGGTTCCACTATTTTGTATTAACAGGTACAGTGCTGTGAGGCACAAGAACTAGTACTTATCACTAAAAATTAGGTATTGTAAGTTAGTATTGCTGGATTAGTAGCACACGTATGACCTGTGCCCTCTGCCTTATTCTGTAAGGGAGAGTATTGATCAAAGTACCTACAGAACCAGACTGATTTCTAAAACAATGTCATCACTAAGTGACCATGAATTACCCAAAAGGCACAACTCAAACTCTACAGATTGGAAAGACAGCACGCTTCTGGAAATTTGAGTTTCTGTTTTGACCTTAAACAAGTACTCAGCGCTCCTCTTTGCTATCTTACCCTACTGTGACATTCTCCCCCATGCTTTTGCAAGGCAGAATGCAAAAGGAATCCAGTGGCACTTTGCAAATTTGCTGAAAACCTGTGACGTTCATTAGCAGCACCCAAAACCCTAGGCTGTAACTTTGGAGAGCCAATCAAAGGTAGCTGTGGAAATCAGGGAAATGTTTTGGTTTCAGCATCACGTGAACCCCATTATTCACTGAAATAAGTGATGCCTTCACTGGTAGGAAACAGCTATGGGTCGTTTCATTTGATGATTATATCTAATCATTTATTCTCTAACTTATATTAAATATTTCCCTTTAAATTAATGGGTACTATATGACAGATCTTAAGTCCACCATAAATGAAAAGCCTTGAAGGTGGTAGCCAGAGTTCACACGTGGCATTTATTAACTTACAGGTACCACCTTTGGCATCTCCGTTAGTCTTTCAATGGTCCAATTTTTAGCACAACTGAAAAAAAAACAACTTTCTGTTCAAGGAGGAAGTTTCTAGGACACCAGGATACATAAGGCTTGTAATACTGACACAGAGCTGATGGTAGCTTTTTTCTTTTTTATGAAAGAGTCAGAATACAGTGTGCTCTGCATTTGGTAGAGTTGGTACAAGAGCAAAATCCAGGTCCTGGTTCGTAGCAGATTCCAGAAAGGGACTGGAAAAAGCAACCTGATGATACTGGGGGGTGTGGGAAGAGAGTCATGGAAAAATTAGCAAAACACTTAGATATTTCTCGGTTGGAGGCATCTGCCTGGTGGATTTTTCAGTTAAGCTGGTTTTGATGCTGTAAACAAGTCCCCTGTTTTTTGTTGGGCAAGAACTTCTCAGTATACACTGAGAAATTGCTTTTTAATGTTTGTTTCTGCCAGACATTGCCAAAGCGGCTTCCATCTCTGTATTTTTTTTATCTTGGTCACATTGGCAGTAAAGAGAGTGCCCAGCAGCCCCAACTGCAGCGCTGGGCTGAGGTGGAGTTCACAGACCACATCATAGCAATCCATGGGGTGCGTCAGTTCAGCCTGCGCTCTGCGGTCAGCAGTGGCTGTAGGTGTGCCATTCGGTGGGTGACAAAGCCCTTGGCACGTAGCAGTACGCTGTTGGAGTGATGCTGTTGTGCTAGGCTCAAAAGTCCCGAAGATGGGAAATAGGATATGAAGGTACAAAGATACAGACGTCATAGCCAGAACTTGCTTTTCACGATGTGTATTTGGTAGCTGTAGCCTGAAGGAACAGTTTGCCTTTCTGTCCAGCCACAAAACTCTGCTTCTTACAAGCTCTCACAAGTCCAAACAAAAGTCTGTGCAACCATCCAGTTTCTTTCCTTGAGACAGAGGTTTAGCCAAGGAGCTACACGTTCTCACAGTTCTCTACTAGAGATTAAAAGCTTTTCCTCCTTCAAAAGAGCCTTTTACAAAAACATTTTGAAAAATGTTCAGCAAACTGATCTTTGAAAGTGATTTGGTAATCTTAACTTTTTGGAAGAACAGCAAAGAATGTCTTGAAATAGTTTATGTGGCATGAAATCATAGTAATCTAATCCCACTATAATAAAATACTTAAAGAATGCCTGTTCTTAAGAACATTTTCACGAAGTCCCTCATCTGAAGTACTATAATCACAAAGATAGGATTACTGCAACTCTGCTTCAAACTTCAGAGCACCGCCTAAACTGACAAGCAATACTTGTCTTCTCTGACCCTTATTTGGACAAAGGCACAGCTGTAAAAGTGTCACTTCTTTGAGCATGATTTCTTTTAACTCACAAAACACATTAGGCCATTACTGCCTTTTCTGGTTTTAAACCAAACATCTGAAATACTTTTCTTCCATTCTTGAGGTTCACTAATCTAATTTCATTTATTCAGCTTCATTCACGTGACAGTACTAGAGTCCTTCCAGGTACTGTTGGGCTGCAAGCATCCACGTAGCTCCGGATGCTTTACAGACATGTATAAACTCATTTTCTGGGTTAAGTATTGCTGAGCTTAAATTATTTCAAGCCTACAGAGGTGTGTAGTAGCTTAAGCTTTTCAGGTAGTTCCCCCACGCTGTTCTTCAGTGCTGTGACTGGCCCGTGATGTTTGACTGTACTGCTTCAGTTACCATGCCTTGAACAGGCACTCAGGATTCCTTTGAAACCAAACCAGCATTAGACTTCCTAATCAGGGACACGGAGTTAACCTGGTTTTTTATACGTCAGCATCATCGCTGTGTTTGCCACCACTTAACTGCTTCAGCACGCGAGTCTTGGTTTTGTGGTCAACATCCGCAGTGCTGACAGGGTCATTGTGTTAATCATTATCATTATTAATTATTATTATTATTATTCATTATCATCATCATAAGTAGCAAAGTTTAGCGCATGCAGTGGAGTTGTAAGCTGCACGTCTATGGACGTGCCTGTCAGAAGGAGCTCAAAGCTTTATTCGCATTGCTGTAAAAGCTTGCCAGCTATAAACTTCCCTCACATGTCCTGTACATGCATACACAAGCTCCAGTGAGCTACGCATTTAAGAACTAGGAGTCTTAATAGACAAAAACCATTTTCAACACATGCTGCAGAATTCATTGACGCTCATTCCACTAGCATCAAAGAAATTTAGCAGAGGGTCTGAGTTGCAGAGCCCTTAGTGCAAGAGAACAGAGACAGAGGAAAATTTTAGGTTTCCGCGTGATGCCAGGCAAGCACCCCCAGCCTTCCTGCTGTCCTATACAAGCACATGCTTTACTCTATCATCAAGTCTATTATCAGGCCAATGTAACTCATTTATATGTTTCCACAAGGCCTGGAATCCAAGCTTAAACTACATTAATGCTATCTCCCTTGTGTGTTCCTCCCTCACTCCCATTAGCAGTTCAACCGAAGAACAACTGCAAGAACAAAAGAAAATGTTTACACAGCTGATGCTCTCTGTAAAAAGGACTGCAGCTACATTGCTTTGAAATCTTCCTCTGTTTAACAGACATATTGCCCGTGCTTTCCAAAAACAGAATCAGTGCCCAAGCAGGGAGCACAGCTGGTGAAGGGCACCAGTACAAAAAAAATCCAGCCCTGGTAAAGAGCTTGGGCTGTGTGAAGAACTTGTAGTATTTAAATGCAGGAAATCTAACTTCATTCCATCCTGCCAGGGCTTCACACTGCCTGTATTCAAGACTGAAATAATTTTTAAATGCTAAAAGTCTGCAACAAAACCAGATTTCAAGAAATCAAGCACTCAGATTTCTAGTAATGTTTGTGTACTTCCCATGTGCACACACAGAGATTAGGTGCTAATTACTGGAACCTAATAGGCGCCCTGTGGTTAAAGGGCTTCTCCTTAACACTTTTACTGACACTGCAGAATCTTACTTCCCCTGTGACTGTTGCAAGTAGCTCAGTGTAAGAGAAATTATTGGTACATGAGCAGTGAAGACTTTTATTCTGGATTTTGAAATATGCGTATAATTAAAGCTCTCTTTTTCACTTTCTCTTTGAAGTAAAATATGATCTTAACAACCCTGCGAAACATGGAAAGCTGGATTTCCTCAACAACCTTGCAACTGGACTAGTATTCATTATCGTAGTTGTGAATATTTTTATCACTGCCTTTGGAGTGCAGAAGCCAGTGGTTGAGTCAGCATCAAAACAGTGAGTCCAAGGTGAGTGCGGTCTCTGCGCTGTAAGGTGGTAGGGTGTGCATACAAAAACGCGGTGCACGCTATGGTATAGCTTTACAAAGAGCCGTGTCTATGCACGAGTGTGTCTGTACAGTTCTAGCCTTCGCATATCCATGAGTTTACTTCAGACTGCTGCGAAAGCAGAAGCTACAAGGAACTGCACAGTTATTACAGTGCATTTGTAAATGTAGAGTTCAAAAGTTGATGGCAGCATCTTACTTTGTCCGAGGCCCCTTGCATGTGTCACACATAGGAAGTGTAAAGATTGTCCTTCTGGCTTAGCCACGCCTTTTCCTCATTGCTGACTAAGCCAAAAAGGGAAATAATACTGTTTTGCTTCCTCCAAATGCCTCTTTTTTAAGAAACCTTTGCAATATCCTGTATCCAGTCTGTTACGAACACTGAATCTTTATCCAAGTAACTAGTGCTGCGGAGTTCAACATACAGTGTGACACACTGGAGCCCTTCAGTCCTGCGGGAGACTCAGCCCGCAAAGGTGTGCACTATCACTTCACTTGGTACATGCAGTCATTTAGAATAATATTGTTTTCTCTACCTGGATTTTGAAGTTTGTTACTTACTTATATAGAAGGATAAATCTAGGAATTGTGAGAATCAAAACGGACATCTTCCTAGCATCATAGCTGTGATTAACAATTTGGGAGGAGATAAGCCTAAATTGTAGGCTTGTAGCCCAAGAAGCATTATAGTCCTATATCTGCCTTTAAAACAGCACAGCTAAGTCTGTGTGTGCCATCATTGCTCTAGCTCTTTACCTTCCAAATCTCAAATCCTGTTCGGAAGACGTGCGGAAGAAGGAATTACTGGAGTTTCCTGGCATGCCATGGTACTCTGGGTACTTACTACGCAGACAGCCCGTACATGTAACATCGTTTTGCATTAGCTTCTAGGCGCCCTCTCTCCATGAAAAAGAAAATGCAGGGCACTTAAAGCCTCTAATCTGAAGATGAATGACACAACAGAAATCTGTAACAAGAATGGAAACCAGAAAAAATGTATCATGTATTTCTGGCTTCGCCTTTACTATTATGCACTTGTTTCCAAAGAAAACTTGATTCCCCCTTTAAGGTGAATTTGTCATTTGCTATAATTCCTGTATCACTAACATCGCAATATCTTTGTTTTGTGTTTCAGAGACCTGAAGCATTCATCCTGCTGTAGATGCCATTTGCACTTGAGCCAGTCACACTTGGGCACAGTGGGGAAAAAACAAAATATCTGAAGAAGCTGGACATACAGAGCAGCTTTCTCAAGTTTCCAACAACATTTGTGTACCTAAAATTTTGCAATGTGTTAATATGTTTGGCATCTAAGGAAAGGTTGATTTTGACCCAAGGACATTTCTTGTCTAGAATTTCAATTTCTGTAGAAACTAGTTATTTTTCAGAGAAGTGGCATAAGCTCATCAAACAAGATGGCACTTCACAGGACTTCCCATTTTCCATGCCATTTGTTTTTGTGGCAATTTGTCCTTTCCAGTGTGGCAAGAAATGGCAGGCCTTCGGGTCTGGCACGGTCGGGTTGTCCTTTGTTTCTCTCTTGGCACCGAGCCAGCGTACTCCATAGCACAGCAGTGGTCTTCCTTTGCATGGTGCAAAGATAGCTGTGCCTTGTTTTCCGGTTTTTCCCCACCCTAGCTAAAGCAGGGACAAACAGAAACAGTAGGCTGTCTTTCATCTACTTCTGCTCACAGGTAGTCATTTGTCCTGTTTCTTCATCTCTGCACCACACTTAAAATTTCCTCTCCTGTATGCACAGACACACTAATAACATAATTGCTAATAATTTCTTACTATTAACTGCTATACTCCATATTCTGTGCATTATATAAATTTCTGGAAACGCTGTTAGAAGTGCTACCTTTTCTAGGCCCAACTGGAAGACTAGAGGTTACAGGATGAACTTTACCTGCTAAACTGGTACTGAGCACCTGTCAACACTTGAGGTAGCAAATCAAAACAAGTTTTCCCTCTTCTCTTCCCAAGATCAATTGCTGCACTTGTGTTGCTCTAGAGAGTTTATGGCTAAAAGCATCATTAATTTTTATTTTTTATTTAAAAAAAATATATAT
>NW_010232280.1:1981-3285 GCF_000690775.1 Eurypyga helias | reverse complement strand
TCCCACGCGGCCTGGGGGCCCTCACCTGCAGGTTGACGATGTAGAGCCTGGGCCGGCGCGCGGGCGGTTTGCTCATGCACCAGAGACAGGGGTATTTTTTCAGCACCTGCGCAGAACAGAGACCCTCAGCGCAGCAAAGGCAGCGCAGCCGCGCACCGTATCGGCGAGAGGAAAAGGAATGTATTACCAGGAGGGGAAAGAGGGAGGAAGAGAGACTATCACAGATGGTGGGCGAATCCTGACACCAGAGTTTAGAGTTGTCTGTCTGGGAGGAGACTGCTCAGCACCAAGGTGTATCACCAAGAGGGGATGCTGCTAACAATCTTCACCGAGTCTCTAAAGTTACCTTTAAGCTGGAACCCAGACAAAGAATCACATCTGCTTTGCTTGCAGCTTCTGTTGCTGCTTCCCAGTTCAGGGGCTGCCTCAACGTCCCCTTCTCCCCAAAGTGGACGATTGTGTCTCTCAACTGTGCCCCACACTTGTGGCACATCCTGCCCGTGAGGTGCCTGTGCAGGGCCGTGCGCTCCGTCACGTCGAACACTCGCACGTACTCTCTGTTGGGCGTACAGGAAGTGCAGACCTGGTGTGGGACGAGAGCAAGACGCCCGTTACGTCGCCAGCATCCTGCCCCTGCAGGCCAGGAGCCAGCTGCTTCGCGCAGAAACCAAGCGCTTCTGGGGGCAGGAAACTGGAGCAGCAGAAGGGATCATCAGGGGGCAGACGCCAACTCGGAAAAGTTTGGAAAACCTCAACTAGCAAGCGGAATTAGAGGGAGCCTGTTGGCTACGCGACAGGGCGGGTTTTGGAGGTCTGAGGAAGAGGCAGGCAGAAGGCTCTGGCAAGTGCAGCGAGAAAGCCGCCGGGTCGCACAGAACACTCTGCTTTGGTGCCTGCTGGCTGCTTCACCCCAAACCTGATGGCTGAAGGGGTGGGCCAAGCAGACGCAAACCCCTGCGCTAACTCCTCGCACGAGCTAAAGAGCTCGCGCTGCCTTCTTGCCAGGCCACGGGGCAGCACCCCCATCCTGCTCGGGCTCCTCACCTCTATGTACATGTTTCCGTGAAGCTCCGATATCGCTGCCCGGGGTAACCCGCTCCGCAGGTGCAGCCCATCACAGTTCTGAGACACCACGTGCTGCACCTTGAAGAGGACAAAGCGCTGAGCTAACGCACCCAGGAACGGACACGCAGGCGAAGGCAGACGTCGGCACGCAAACAGCCCCCTCTGTCAGGGCAGAGCTAAGAACAGCACGCAGAACAGACCTCTACGAAAGCGGAACGGCGAGACTCCTCCTGCTGACA
>NW_010232280.1:0-1950 GCF_000690775.1 Eurypyga helias | reverse complement strand
GGCTGGCCTTGTGGTCCCCAGCCCAGCCTCAGCAGGAGGCAAACGCAAGGTGCGGAAGAAGGGGCACTGGGGAAAGCTGCCAGAGCCGCAGCCTGGCGCGTGGCTAACGGAAACAGCTCGACACGAGCCCGGGTGCCTTCTCCTGCCTGGGCGTGCAGCCACCCGAGTGAGAAGAGTAGCTGGGCAAAGCCACAGAAAGCTTTTTTTTTCCCCCTACTGGGTTTATTTATCATACTCGGAGGAACACAAGCAAAGTGCAGAAAAAACACCTTACCAGGTTGTGCTTGTGCAGGCAGGCGATGCTCATGTGGGTGAGCGTGGGCTCTGCCTCGCTCAGGTCTGTAGCCCTGACAAGAAGCAAGGAAAATCCAGTTGGAATTGCCGTTAACCTCGGTCAGAACCGGCTTTCTGCTGCCCAGCTCAGACCTGCCCCTTACCTGATGCTCCGGCCCTTCTGCAGCAACGTCCAGATGCCGTTAGGGCCTCTGTAGTCTGGGATTGAAGCTGCCTGCGTTTTCGGGAGAGAGAAGCCAAGGCCTGACGGGAAGGTTCGGACCTCTTGTCCACAAACACCAACCTGCTCTCACCGGGACAACCGGACACCCCTCCTTCACGGGCGCGTTTTCCTTCGCTCCCAGTTCTCGCCCAGTGGTTCCCTCACCGCAGGAACACCTCACTTCCCTGTTTTCTCTCTCTCTAGCCCCTCTCCTCCTTCCCTCACAGCTCTCGTTTTCACCTCCAGGATTTATTTTTTCCAACGTTACCATTATGGAACTCCTCTAGAACGCTTTCTGGGCCTCAGTACTTCCCTCTTCCCCACACGGATCTCAGTTCTTCACCTCTCCTCACTCTCACCGGACCGGTGAGCCCAGACCTCAGCATTCTTTAGTAAAACCCGTGTGCCCTCAGCACTCATTCTCCCTGCCCGGAATCATCTCCCCAGCAGCGGAGACTGCAGAAAGGGGGGCAGAAAAAAGAGGTTTCCGTCTCAGAGTTCAGAGGTGACGTATGACACGTTTCCAGAACCAGATTTCCAGTCTCCCAGAGACCACCAAAACCAACCCCTTCTCAACCCATCGTTTGTAAATTCTGACAACCGCCAGCGATTCTCGCTCGTCCCTTAGCACCAACGGCAGGAATTAGCTGGCTTGGTTCTAGGTTTTACACCACAAGTGGCTGAAGAGGCTCGACGGAGGCAAGAGTAGCGATCTGCCCGTCTGAGCAGCACGCTCCTCCCACGGAGACAGAGGTGACGCAGCCGCGGGTCCTCTCGGGCGGCAGGCACGACCCCGAGATGCAGCCTGGGAAACACCCCGGCTGGCGGCGCAGCAGCGTTAACACGGCGTCCCAGCCTTGCAACGCACGTTACAGTCGTTTGGAAACCACAAGAATGGTCTGAAGAACACTGCAATGGCCCTGAAGGAGCTCCCGAGGCTCCAGCCACTCCCCTCCAAGGAATCCTACCGTACTGATCCCGGCTCCCGTGTAGATGACGAGGTGCTTGGCATTGCGGATGGCAGCAGCCAGCTCGGTAGCCTTTCTCTGCAGCTCCTCCGGTTCGTCACACACCTAGGGAACACAACCGAGTGAGCTGATGTCCTTCCGAGACAGAGCGCGCTGCTGGATGGGCAGGAACAGGGCGCTCCCTGGAAGCTGTACTACGGGCCAGAAAAGCACAGACGTTGTCAGGAGTGGGAAAGAGCACGGGTGTTGCCCATGGAAGGCCAAGGGAAAAAGGTGCTGGACAGCAGTGCACGCAGGCCCATCCCCCAGCCGCGTGCCCACGCAGCACCTGGGCAACACGCGTGTCCGGCAGCCGCTGCAGGTCGGCTGAGGTGGGGACAAGCTGGGGGCAGACGCGGGTGGCACAACCGCGGGGGCTGAGCCGTTCCCGGTAAGGAGGCACAGCAGAATCGCACCAATCCGCACAATTACAGGCTGGGTGGAGAG
>NW_010232279.1:441-4029 GCF_000690775.1 Eurypyga helias | reverse complement strand
CCCCGCGCCTGCTCGGCTTCGGGGAGGTGGCTGCTCTCTTACCAGCCCCCCTTGGGGCCTACCCCTTGTGCTTGGTCCGGGAGCCTTGCTTCAGCCTCCCGGGAGTTGGCAGTGCTTCCTGCTCCGTGACAGCTTGAGCTGTGACTGACTGCACCGGGCTGAGCTGAGGCGGGGCTGCTGGGCAGGGTGAGGGCCCCAGGTGGGGCTGGGCAGGGCTGCTAAGGCCTGAGGACTCATGCCCCGGCGGTTGTGTCCCTCTGTCCTGCCCTTCATAGAGCGCTGGTATCCCTAACCAAACGCATTGCATGCACAACACGAAATATAGGGACATTCTCGTATCTTAAAGCAACTTTTGGATAAAAAGAATAAATAAACTTAACTACAAATTTAAGAAAAAGCACCTGGGACTTCGAGGGCCATTTGACAGGCTACCAAAGACATGATACGCTGTTAACCTGAATGTTCTGGAAAGGAATGGCAGAGGAGAGGTATGGAGAAGCCACGCATGTGTGATTCCAGTCACACATTTGAGGTATGGCTCAAAATGCCCATTTCTTCTTGTGCTATGCAGCTGACAAGCAGCAGGGTGTCAAATGCCCAATGTCCATAATTCTATCAACCAGCAGTTGGAGAGCAGATTTCTTCCTACTTTCTTCCTACTGGGCAATCGGCTTGCTTCTCAAGTAATGAATATGGGTAATTATTTGCCCTTTATCTTAGTAAAACAGCAAAAGCTTTTGGAGGTGTGTCCACAGTTAGTTAAACCCGTGGAGTTGAAAGGGATTGGGGGAACTCAGGCTAATATTTTTCTAATAGGAAGAGATTAATTTAAAACAAGGAGAAATGTAAATGTGAGCTGTCACTCAGAAATGTTGTTTCTGTAGAATCATAATCTATTTAATCTCCATGTATTATGACTAAGTATCCTTTGTCCTTAAATGTTAACTTAGATACCTTTTTCTATTTTCCCTCCTATGCTTTTCCTAAAATAAATGATCCTAGTCTCCTTAATCCCTTTTCTTCTTTCATTTCCTTAGCTTGTTTATTTAGTCACTCATAATTTTGCAGTTTCAGTCAGTTTTGAGCTAGGGTGACCAGAAATACAGAGCGTATCCTAAATAAGACTATTTCTCAGTTTTATATAACTGTACTTAAATATTGTCTGTATTGTTGTCATTATTCTGTCTTATTCATCCTACTGGCTTGACTTTTGTGATCACAACCTCATATGATGAATCATCATCATAAGAAACTGTACGAACCCGGTAAACCTCATTATAATGTTTATACTTTCCATCTCCGTGCATTTATCCAATTTAATTTTATTTTCTGGGACCGTGTTTTCCCATTCATTTACCTTCCAGAATTCTTGAGTTCCTGCTCTCTCTCAGATCCTGATTGACCTTACTACCTGTCCTCTAATATTTGTTGGTTTTCTACTTGTTCCTTTTCTCAGATCATAAAGGATTCAGCAGAGTCCCAAACTCAAGAGACTCTCAGAGCAGAAAGAGGCATTTCAGGTATCCATATGGAGTACAGGCTTAACTTGCGTATAACTGGTGAAGTAGTACCACAGTTTACTAACCCCTGTCCAACAGTATCTAGACAGAATATTGAGGTGATCTATCATTAAACTTTTGCTCTTCACATAAATGTAGGTCTATGTTATGTCCATCTTGATATTTTATCCCTGTCCTAGGATTTTTTTTTCCTTTCGTGTCAAAAGTCTCTTGGACTACTTTTAAATTTTATTGCCAGGTGTTATGAATTGCTTTCATCAAGGTAGTTTGAGTGGCAGAAATAGTGTAGGCATTCAAGCTTACAGTAAGGACTCCAGTTTCTGCTGAGCTCTGTTATGCCACTTGGCCAAGCCCTTGGAAGACATAAATTATGCCTGTCAGCTCTTATATATTCATTAGCTCTCAGGCATTTCTTTAAGATTATTGCGACAGAACTATCTTTGCAGAAGACTAGTGCTAGTTAGACACTTTCAGATCAAACTTTTCTAGGTTGTATGGGTTTTAATTATTTCTTCCCTATCATGGTTTAGGCCCAGCTAGCACATAAGCACTTTGAGGCCGCTGGCTCATTCCTCTTCCCCCTGGAGTAGGGAGATGTAAGGAAAAGTTTGTGGGTAGAGACAAGGACAGGGAGGGATCAGTCACCAGTTATGGTCATGGGGAAAACAGATTTGTCCTGGTTAAAAAAAATCCATTTAATTTGTTACCAATCAAATCAGAGCAGGATAATAAGAAATAAAAACTAAATATTAAGACACCTTCCCCCACCCCTCCCTTCTTCGTGGGCTCAGCGTTGCTCCCCATTTCTCTACCTCCTCCCCCTGAGTGGCACATGGGGATGGGGAATGGGTGTTGTGGTCAGTCCATCACATGTTGTCTCTGCTGCTCCTCCTCAGGGGAGGATCCTCACACTTTGTCCCTGCTCCATCATGGCTCCCTCCCATGAGAAACAGTCCTCTATGAACTTCTCCAATGTGAGTCTTTCCCACAGGCTCTAGTTCTCTAACTGCATGTGGCCCTTCCATGGCATGCAAGCCTTCAGGAGCAGCCTGCTCTGGCCCAGGCTTCCCACAGAGTCACATGCTCCTTTGGGCATCCTGCTGCTCCAGTGTGGGGTCCTCCTGGGGCTGCAGGTGTGTCTCTGCTCCCCCGTGACCCTCCATGGCTGCAGGAGCACAACCTGCCCTTTCACTACGGGCTGCAGGGGAACCTCTGCTCAGGCCCACCTCCTCCCTGCCTTCCTGCACTGACCTGTATGTCTGCCTGGTTGTCTCCCTCACACCCCGCTCCTCTCTCTGCTGCAGGTTCCCCAGCAGGTTTTTCTTCCCTCTCTTAAATATGTTATCACAGAGGTGCTACCATCATCACTAACTCTCTTGCCCATGCCCAGAGGTGGGTCCGACTTGGAGCCAGTGAAGCTTCCATAAGCTTCTGACAGGAGCCACCCCTGTAGTCCCTCTCCTGCTACCAAAATCCCACCACACAAACCCAATACTTTCCCTTACAGTTGTTAAATTTACAGTCTTATAATTTCTCATGTTACCCTAGAAGATTTTTTTTAAAAGATTTTTTTTTTGCACTTTAAACCTCCTGACATACTTTAAACCAGTTTGGATGCTTTAATATTTCAGTTAAGCTATCCTTACAATCTTCTAAACTTGCAACTAAGCATCACCCAAACTGAAGCTGGATTTTATAGTGGAGTAATACCTTATTAAGCCAATCTGTTTTCCTTGTCTGCCTTCAGTTATATTTTTAGATTGTGAGACATGAAAGTGTCATTGCAGCAGTTTAAATTTGTCTGCTTCTTGGTCTTGGAGACCACTTTCTTCTCATTACCAAAAATATAACAGGCCTGGTATACATTGTGGCACTATTGCTTCTGTGGCTGCTGCCTGACACTTACAACACCCCCAGAGCATCCACAACTGTTTTTTCTCTACATGTTGAGCACTGGCTGCTTGACCGTTTTTATACAGGGCGCTGATGACTAAGCTTTTAGTTCTGGTAACTCTGCCATAGCAGTGTGCTTTGTTTCCCCTGAATTCTTAATTCAAAAGTTGATAGA
>NW_010232279.1:0-422 GCF_000690775.1 Eurypyga helias | reverse complement strand
TGCTGAGTTTTGTAACTGCATAGATTCGTTGGTGTCATCTCTTCCCCTCAACATTCGCAGCTTTACTGAATCCGTAGGTTCTTACAGCTGTGGCGCTACTCCCCCCCCCTCTGCGCCTGCCGTGCGGTATGGCCGGGTACGACTCTGCGGGCTCCTCTGCCCTTACTGCCCAGGCTGTGCAAAGCGAGGGTATGCGTCAGTCATTGCCCCTCCAACCAGCCAGTCTGTGAGCTCAACACAGATGAAACAGATGCCTTGTTATCTCAGCACAATCCCCTCCAGGTTAACCAGGTTTAATGTTCACACACCGCTCAGGCCTTTTCCCATCCCAGTGCTGAATTTGAGATGAGCAATCTCGGTCTTTCTGGTAAAGCTCCTCTCCTAGCAGTCGCCAAGGTGAGAGGCGCTGGCCTGTGTGGTGG
>NW_010232278.1:235-4753 GCF_000690775.1 Eurypyga helias | reverse complement strand
TGGGCCGCAGCACCAGTGCCTGGCCCCTGAGCGCGCCTCTCCCGCTTTGCTCTGCAGGCTGCCATTGTGAGAATCATGAAAATGAGGAAGGTTCTGAAACACCAGCAGCTGCTTGGAGAAGTGCTGACGCAGCTGTCCTCCAGGTTCAAGCCACGGGTTCCAGTAATTAAGGTAGGGGAGAGCGGCGTCTCCGAGCCCACCCTCCAGGCGCTGAGGGGGAGATGGGGGAAAAATACGCGCTTCTGAGTGAAACGGGGACGGAGAGGAGGTGGGATGGGTAGTGAGTGGGGAGACTGAACCAGAAACACTGCGTTTCTCTTAGGGTAACGTGTGTGTGCCGAACTGTTGGCGGGTAAGAGTAGCTTCTTGCCCCCTTTTCGTGTCAGTGCCAGCCTGCAGCAGCCGCTGCTCCAGGCTCACCTCGTGCTCCTGCTCTCCCGGTCGTGGGAATGCTTGTGGGCTGGCTCCGCAGAGCAGCTTCCTGGGCTCTTCTGCAATGAGAATGTTGGGGAGGGGGATGCTACCTTTGTTTGAGTGCTCCCACCAGTGGTTTCCACCCCCACGACCAAGGGGTGAGGTGGGGCAAAGAGGGGCCGTGGAGAGCCGTTGTGTGACCTGGCACCGGTCCGGGCCTGAAACGGGCAGCTCCGTCCCGCATCCGGCGTCGCAGCCGGACTTTGCTCTCCCGCCGTGAAGCTGCTCAGCAGAGCGACCGCTGGTCGGCCGCTGCCCTGGAGCGGCATCAAGGCAGCGCGTGGTGCGGGTTAGCAACTCCAGGATCCGGGCAGGAAGGGGAGAGCGCGTTGCCGTGGTTCGTGCCTGTGGCTGGCTCCCGGGCGGCTCACGCGCTGCCGGGGAGGTTTTCCCTGCCAGCGTCACGCCGCTCACGCTCGTCTCTCCTGCAGAAATGCATCGACATCCTGATCGAGAAGGAGTACTTGGAACGCGTGGACGGTGAGAAGGACACCTACAGCTACTTGGCTTAACGTTTTCTTAGCGACGAGGTGACTGTGTGACGCTCGGCAAATAGGTATGTGACGGGAAGAGCGAAAGGAACTTCATAGCAGCCGCCCTGCTGCCGTTTGGACCTCCCTTTTTAACACCTGAGACCAGGACTCCCACCAGCCAGTCTCAGACTTACATCAGAACTGCTCAGGATTGATACATTTCAAGTATGTAAATACGGACACCGATGCCATTTAACCTAATTTAAGAACAGAAAGGAATCAACCCCTTCTCCTCTAAGGGTTGCATGCTACTGCATTTAAATCTATACATTGGCTAGAGGGTAAACCAGCTGCCGGCGGGGGCAGCTCCTAGAAACGTTGGCAGCACTTGGAGAGCGAGTCTGAATGGACCCATGTGTAACCTGCTATGAACAACCCATTTGTATAGTGTGTTTCATTTTTTAATGTGTGATAAATAATAAAAAAAAAAAGAAATTAAAAGATTTCTGTACAAGTTGCATTTGGTTTTATTGTTTTAAGTTTCATGACTTATCTTTCTAAATGTAAATAAAAGGTATAATGGTTATGAAAGCTAGAGAAATGGGTTTTGCTTTTCCTCCTCTGCCCCCTTTTTTGGTGATTTAAAGCCCGTTGTGGTGGCTGGAGAAATGAATGGTCACCTAGCGCCAACTGCACGGGCTCCTCCTGTCCCAGAGGGCGTGTCGGTGCTCCGAAAGGGACACGTGGTGCCGATCTCGCGTTCCCCCGCCGCACAGAAGGTGTTGGAACGCGCGGGTTGGAGTTGCTGTGAAACACAGCCCAGCTGCCTGAACGCCGCCTGGAATGAGTAAGGTTCAGGCTGCCCCTGACGCTTAACGCCCGCTACCTCCACCCCCTTCTGGGGGGAGGACCCTTTTTTGCTCCCAGGCAAGGCATCTCCTGCTAAAGGCCGGAGTAAGGGCTGATGGGGCTTGGCAAAACAACGCAGGGGCAGGTGCTGTCGTGACAAGAGGGTGGCCCTGAGCTACAGCCCCCAGGCTGGGGGGGCTCCAAGGCGAGGGGGTGTGAGAGAGCCTGGCTGCTGCCTCCTGCGCAGGGCCCAGCATGGCATTCCTTACCGCGTGACCGGAAGCGGACAACGCCTGCCTAGAAAGCGAGTGCTGGCGTTGCTGCCTCGACACAAAATTCCGACTCGATTCCAGTAAAAACAAAGAAGTTCAAGTATCCTTTATTCAAGGTTGGAAAAAACCCCCCGTGTACCACACCACGTTATTGCAAAAGTTCATCGGTACAAAACACTTTGCAGCTGGTGAGAAGGCAATAAAAAGTTGGTTTCAACTTGTTACTATAAATTACTGTTACAGTACTTGACAAACACAGAATTCCAAATTGCATCGGGTTGATTTCTCTAGCATTTTGCCCACAGTACTAGAAATTCCTGAAGATAAGGCAGCTGTTTGTTTACCGAGGAGGTAGCTGGTGTCAAGGGATTTCCATTTCTCTTTCGATGCCCACATACTTGAGGGCATCAGCTTGGCTGTATCTGAAATGAAAGAGGGAAGAGTGAGAACCGGTGCCACTCAGCTCACCCGTGTTCCGACACGACGGCACCTGGCCAGGAGTACGCTCCCCTTCCCTCTATCTTCCGCCCCAGCCCGGGCCTTTATTCCCTGTGGGAATTTGCAGGTGCGGAACGGTGCACCAGAAACTGCTTTTGGAGGAGCTGGGCCAAGAGGAAGCAGAATGCTGGAATTCTGCTCCCTCCCCACGCTACAGCTTGTCTGAGCTCGTGGCAAGCGACGGCCTTTCTCGAGGGGGTCACCCTCCACCAGGCCAGGTCGCTCCCACCTCATCCGTCCTTGAACGCTTCCAGGGATGGGGCATCCACAGCTGCTCTGAGCTGAAGGCAGTTTTAACCATGTCTCTGGCTCAGAAGAAAGCGAGGGGCCTGCGGCAGAGCTGCTGGGGCCTGCCACGAGAATTGGGTGTGTAAACGCTGCAAAATGAACCCGGTTTGGGAGCGCAAGAGGTTACCAAATGCATCCACCAACCTGTAGTCGAAGAACAGCTCTTCACCGGTCTGAATGGCTCTTTTAGCGAATATTCCTATCCTGTGATCCCCGTTCACCATCATAACTGCGTGACAGAAAGGTGAAAACTTAGGAGAACTCATCCTAAAGGAGGACCCGTCTGGCACGGCGCCGGGGGCGAGGGAGCGCCAGACTTGCCTTTTGCATAGCAGTTGGGGTTGACTGAGTGGTTCGCGAATCTGATTTTGTTGCCCTTGCGTGTTGCATCAACCACAAAATCTAGGGAAATTAGGGAAAAAAGCCACAGAAATCACAGATGAGTCCCCTCCAAACAAGCCTCTGTGGTCAGCACCTGCTGCGGTTGGATTTTAGCGGTGGGAAGGGTGAGGAATTTCACCACCTGCCTGCGGAAGAGCAGGGCTGGAGGCAACTGGGCCCGGGCTGGCACGTACGTACCGTTATTCAGGTTAAACAGAAAGCTGCACATGTACTTGTCGTACACTTTCCCTCTTCTGTCGGCCTCGTCCTGAGAAATGATCTGAAAGAAACGGGAGTTGCGGGAGCCCACCCTTCCTCTCTCTAACTGCAGCGGCCCACGGTCGGAAGCCCCAGATACCCAAGTTCTGTCAGAGCGGAAGGAATGGCAAGAACCCCCTCTCAGCCCCCAGGTCAGTGGTTCTTGTTCCTACGGGCTGCGACAACGCCTGCTGAATGTCACCCGGGCCTGTCTGCACGGGAACAGCATCCGAGCGCAATGACACTCCAGCCTCTCCTGCCGCCAACCGGTGTCGAACCCGTGTCGTTTCAACCACCCAGCTCCCAGGTGTGCAGCCTCCTGCCGCCCCACTCCACCACGTCCCCCCCTCTGAGCGTGACGCCGCGTTCGGGGCAATGCCTGGGTCCCCGTCCCACACGCAGCTTCGCCGGTTACGCGTTCCCCACCCTTACCTCGCCGCAGTACTCGGAGATGAACTCGTTCTTCTGCACAGGGTCCTTGATGAAAATCCCCCAGCCCGCCACATCCGAGGGCGCCAACAGCAAGTGCTGCGAGGGAGAAAAACCCGCAAGGTTTAGGCAAGCCTGGCTCCGAGTCGTCCTTCTGCTCGGGGCTGGTTGGTGTGCGGTTGTATGGCCTTGTGAGGCGTACCCTGGGGCTGGCGCAGGGAAAGGCGGCCGAGCCCTCGCTGTGCAACGGCGGCCTCGCGCGAGCAAAGCCCGAGTGGGGAAACGGGGCTGCTCCGCTGCCGCCTTACCCCCAGGTACGGGCTCGGAGGGGACGCATACAGGGCCCGAGCTTAGGAGCAGCTCACTGTAAGCTCAAGGGCAGCTCTCTGGCCTGAAAACACCAGCCACCTCAAAGCCCAGGGGATGGGCACGGCCCGAGCGTCTCCGTACTTTTTTGGATCCTCTCTGAATGCTGCAGTTCTTGCAGGAGACGTTTTTGCTGTCCCAGTGGTCAGCTGCTCCGCACGTTAAACAGAGGTCAGGATCACATTCCCGTACCGCCAGGTAACAGGGGCACTGCTTAGTGTTGCACTGCG
>NW_010232278.1:0-218 GCF_000690775.1 Eurypyga helias | reverse complement strand
CTGTTTTGGCCTGCGGAGGAACAGACGGAAAGAGCACGCCGTAAGATGGAGACAGTGCGGATCACAGCGCATCACAATACTCAGACGTCGCCGTTGATGCAGAGACGGGGCATTCCCGCGCCGAAAAACTCTTCCCAGCCCTCACTGTACTTTAGTCCTCCTCCGTTCTAACTACGACGGCTTTCTGCCCTCGCCCAGCGAAGCGGGCCACGGCGAGC
>NW_010232277.1:0-32619 GCF_000690775.1 Eurypyga helias | reverse complement strand
AAAAACCCAAACCAAAAACAAAACAGTAGGATTTTTTTATCCTACTTCCCCCATGGGAACAGTTTTTTCTCAGTAAAAGTTAATTGAAAAAAAGACGAAATTTAGAAAATGCTAGATAAATACTCATTTAACCTTTAGAAATACTTAGCCTTTGTAGGTGTTGATGGTGCTCAGAAGTTAAGAGGTGTGCATTAATATCTCTGAACTTGCAAGAGTCTGGAAGTTGTTTTTGCAAGTAGGAGTTTAGATTTAGGAAAGCAGACAGGCCCAGGGTGATTGTGTGAGCATCAGGGTACTCTGGTACGCACTTCGCTGACATACATGAAGGCATGGCAGCACCGAGGAAGTGTCCCTTTTTTATTAAGCATGTTCAAATAAACAGTAGGGCTTCAGTTCTTCTCTGACAGTGTTAGAAATAGATTTATTCTTCCTTCTCATTTTTGGAAGCCAAGTTTATCCAGACAGACTGAACAGATTTCCAGGTTCACTAATGACCTCACAGGAATTGAATAATGAAATCATATCTGCCTCTTTACTGAATGGAGACAGCCCAAGCTTACACAGATCTAATTATTGCATTTCTTGAAGATAAACTGCAGCCTTGAAGGCGTCTTGGAATCAGTTATCAGGCATAACTCCATGGGCACCAACTTTCATTTTTCTCCAGTACAGTGATGTATTGCCAATATTTAACAAGGGGCTCCCACCAAAATTTCCCTATTAATCTGTTCTATACCCTGTGTCCCTGAGGCACATATTCTTGCAGGGAAAGAAAATAGTAATGAAGAAAATCTATTCATTTATTTTTACATTACTGTTTAAACATTTTCTGAGAATCACAGCCAAAGAGGAAAATAAAACCGCTTGGCAAACAAAACTCTATTATATGTACTTTTGCAGGAAATGTTTATACTTCACTTCATTCCTGCAAAAAAAAAAAAAAAAAAGAAGTTGGAGCACTTATAAAGTGGTGTTTGACTTGTGATATTAGAGAGTTGGTAGCAGCAAAGATGTGGAGTTACCTATCTGTGTAAAATCGGCAAACTCAGGAAATGTGTCCTTTTAAAAGCTATGAGAAGGTATAACAACAGTTAGCTCAGTGCAGGGGAAGAGTTTCTTCATGAAATAAAGTGAACGCCGCCTTACTGCATTGTGAAATTGTGTCTATTCCAGTGGAGTGGAGGAATGTGCAACTAAGAAAGAATAAAAGTCAAAGGACCATTCTGTGTTTTTAAACAGAAATAATTCTGCTTTTGATTTTGCACAAGGGCTGGTCACTAGATCGTATAGTTGCAAGAGGATGGAAAGAAATAGCAAGATTTAACAAGTATCTAAGGTGTGCCACAACTCCATTAGTGGTAGGAAATCATCCCAATATCCCTTTCAATTTGGCAGCAAAACCTTAGCAAGACTCTCAAGAAACACCAGGGATTTTCTCCAGTGATGTTCACTTTTCCCTTTTTTTCATTCAAATATGACTGTTTTCAAATTAGCTAATCTTTTACTTGTATTTGCCTTAGCAAGTAACCAGAGATATGTTTCTAAGTTTTCATATATTGATTCCAAATATAAACCAATTGCCTCTTTATTTTGATTGTTTGGGTGACAGGTAGGAGTGTTAGTGTTCTTATATCAATTAAAAGGAAACAGAACTTTTTTTTTTTTTTGGCTATTCAACACCAAGCTTTTCTTACTCTGAAATTAAGAAAATATGTATTTCACTTGAAAGTTCAGAGCTTGCAAGTTTTCTATTACTACTCATGTCTTATTTGACTTTTTAAAAGAAATGATGTGAAAACTATTGGGATGACATGACTACTCATCCTGATAATGAGCCCTACTTCCACACCCTGATAATTAACAAGTAGCCAGCCGTTATTAAGCAGACCAAATATTTCAATAAAAAGTCCTGCTGAGTTGTCTCTGTTCTGAAACAGATTTAACTTGAAAATTGAAATAATGAGGTTCCCCATAACTGATAAACAGCTCAATCAGGCCCACTACACCAGATCCATAAATCTTAAGCAGAGTTTAATTATGAGCAGTTTTCCTGACAGAGCCAATAAAGGGGCCTTTTTCTCTCGCTTGCTGACTAGTTGTGGTTCTCATGATTAAAGAAAATCTCTGTAGACCTGCCTGCAAGAAAAACAGTTTGAAGTTTAGACATCAGTTAAAAGGGAATTTGAGGGAGCTGCAAAAAAAATACCTCGATGATGCTGTTGAACATGCCCAACAGAGAGCTGAATCTAAAACAACCAAGCAAGTAATTATCAAGGCCAAAGCACTTTCTATTAGGCATCTAAACAGCAATCCTATGTGGTCTCAGAAGGCCATTCCCTTTGAAAAAAGATGATAATCTCTGAAAATATGTCCTCTCCATTACATAGAGGAAGCATTTGGCATGTGGGAGAATGTAGGAAAAGACGACTGTGATAACTGGGATGACATGCAGCTTTCTGCAGTGGGGAGTAGTTCCCTTCTAGTGCTATGGGAATATTCACAAACACTTAGAACACATATATCTTGATCCTGTCTGGGGATACTAACAGCAAGATTTAGTGTGTGAGAAAAAAAGTCATGCTGAAGTAAATGGGATTAGCCAGTATTTCTTCCTAGCAAAATCATAACTAAGACTGAGTTGGCACTTCCGTATGACTGTTCAAACACAGTAGTAAATTTGCTTTAAAAATTTTTGGACTAGAGAGACTGGTAACTGCAGCGCTTTTCGGATCACAGAAAGGTCAGAACTTTAGAAGCTGAACTCAGTCAATGAGTTAAGGCAGAGAGTGTTGCCTCTGTCTTCTCTGTTATGTAGGAAAGAATGTTGGATATTGGATAATGGTGTCTAAATTAAAAACCCTACACTTATTATCAGGGACAAACCACTAAAACTTGCCATGCTTTTCAAAGGGCAAAGAAACAAAAAAACAGGTTTAAATAACAGAAGAACCCAGATTTAACAACACCTTCAAAGAAAGTTTACAGCAAAAAGATACAGCAGACGTATCATTCTCTTCATATTATCACCGTTTCCTTAGGCTACCAAAGTCTGGAAAACAAAGATCAGTGAAATCAGTAGGAATACAGTTTAACATATCTGAAGACTTTAGTAAATTTTAATCTGTATTTAGTTTAAGATGTTAAGACTGTGTACATCTGAGAGAAAAAAATATGGCACATCTAGTCTTTGCATACAGTGTATTATATTTTAACTGATTTATTGTTCTGATGAGTAGACTTGAGGGAAATCACTGTGCTGGGGTGTTTCACAGATTATGCAGAGTACAAGCCAAAATATTTGTTATGAAAGTAACTATTTGTTATATTAGCAAATCTTTATAAGCCATGCTGGAGAAAAACAAATTCAATACTTCTAGAAATATTCCTGTCATACACAAGGAGCTGGAACACAAAGATATTCACACCAACAGATGAGTCTTGTACCACATACCTTCACGACTCAGAACTGTTGCACGTCTAACACATACAAACTCATAAAGGGAACTTTTTTTAACTGGGTGGGATTTCAGTGAGTTCAAATGAGCCATGAAAAAAAAACAAACGTTACAGAAAGGCTTCCAGTTTCACTAAGAATGTGAATTGTTTGCATCTTCTCTTTCTGATCTCCTGACTAACCTATTTGTTTAATAACCAAACCCCTAATTTCAGGCTCTGTTCATAGTCTTGAAATATTTGAGTCTCTTTCTTCCTAAAATTATTAGAACTCTTGTTAGTAATTTGAGTATGAACAAGAGGAGAGAGTTCAGGTATAGTGAGGATGTTGGAAATAGTCTCTTTATATAATGTGTGTGCTTGTTTTTTTGCCACACAGGGGATGTCACCGTTTTTGGTTCCTGTGAGCCAGTACTGAGAATCTCTTTTATTACATAGACAGGAAACTGCATATAGTCCTATTACCTGCACAGTCTAGCACCTGCTGTTTGAGTTATAGGAGTACTTTTATTAAGTGATTATATATACACTGTCTTTGGAATTGACGCAATTTTTCCTAGCAGTATTTGGTGTTCCAGGTATGGGGCAGTTCTGCTCCCATGAAGCTGTTGCTGATTTCTACGTTAGCCAGCCCTTAATACCTTTGAAGATACTCTCCTGGATTCCCAGGGAGCTTGCCCCAGACATGCCTCCACTTTGTGAGGTTCACAGTGCACTTTAGTGCCCACAAGCCTTTTCTAGGAATTTGCTGCATGTGAGGAAAAAGTTATTTTGTATGTCCATTTCAGACTTCCAAAACACCTCTCAAGTGTTTACTGGGGTCTGCATGTGTTTGTGTAATCTTCCTACCCCTCATTTTGATTTTCAGAGAAAGCACATACCAATTCCTAGACTCCCCCATAAAATCTTGTCAAGATTTTCTTATGGAATAGACATGAACTATAAAATTAAGGTGTTTTCTTTAATAGTTCTTCACGGTCTGCTAAGTGGGAGGCAAATGGTGCACCTGTTTGTATACTTTTCCTCTCCAGTGAGCCAAACAGAGATTTTCCTAGCAACACCATGCCTTATATAGACTTCTCCTGACCTTTTATTGATGACATAATTTAAAAGGTACATTCAAACTTAGCGAGTGTCCTCTCAGCAGTGGAAAAGTTCCACTGTCTGTGAATTCACTGGCATGGCTGTGAAACTGCAGGAATATCTTTGCACTTCCCAGAGACCAAATGTACCTTTGATTTGAGGATTGTACTGAAATCTGAAACTATCTGACTTTTGGTGAAAGATGAACTCGAGTGAAGAAGTGGAACAGAGCGTAAAGGACACTACTTTTGCACAGATGGCAAAAGTGGGTTTTACTGGGTATATGGGGAGAACATCCACAGTAAAGGTCTCCTAACTTCTTATTTCAATACTCACCTATACACATGAAATTAAAGCATTAACTGATCTACTTTGTGTGATGTTTAACAGGAAAATTAACCATGAAAAAGGATGAAAACTTACTTGTCATTGTCTAATTTGGATTACAAGCCAGCACATGAAGCAGAAGGATCACATTCCAGTACTCCATAATGACATTTCTGACTTTGACTTTTCCAGGAACAAGTTATCACAGCTCCACTCAGTTACACACTCTGACATTCCTGGTGTTTGCCAACACATGCACTACTTCCCCTCTGAACATTATGGCAAAAGGCAGACTTAGCTGGTTGATGCCATAAGGTAATTCATTATTTTGATGTAGTGTTCTAAGTTGTGAAAATCTCATGACTACTGACTACTTCAGAAAGAACTTTATGAATTCAAATGAACTCCAGCATTTGAGCTAATCAGTCAAAATTTGAAACTTCACACTAAGCAAATCTGCTTTTTTTTCAAAGCAAAAAGTATTTTCAGTGTAGGTGTAGGTATTGAAAAAAAAAAAAAGCTGGTGTGTCATCTTCCAAAGATTCATATAATTTTAACTTCACAATTTTTAAAATTCCCCTGTCACTTGTGATATGGTATTTGCTTGAAAACAGAGCTACCTTAAATCATATCTGAGTTAACACTTGAACTTGGGTGTATGGAAAAGATTTCCTCATCCTTACTTAATTCTGGCCAGCTAGTGATGTTTTCTTCCCGAATGAAAATGTCTGATCTGTCACAGAGTCATCCAGTTGCATTATAAATGTTTTCTTAAATAGCAGTTCTGCCTTTTTCTTGCTACTTTGCAAACCACAAATATTGTAATGTGTTTCAGAAGCTTAATTTCTTAGTCAGGCTCTGCTATATTCTTTAAAAGTAACATTGCCATTTTCTTTTCAAACGTAATACCTTTATCAGCAGATATTGGAATGTAAAGTCTCACTGCCATCCTGGCATTCATTCCAGATAAAGGATTGACAGACTGATTAATCAAGTCTAAATCCTATGCAGATTGCAGAAAACAGTGGTGCTGCAGCTGGCACAAATGGACAACAGTCTCAGAAGAGAATCTCCCTGAGATGTGGTACCTCACGTAAGACATGGGAATCTGAGACACAAATGGCAGGAGAAAGCTTATACTAACACTTTCCTGACCCCCCGGGCATATGAAGAAAGACCTTGAGACTTTCACAGCAGGGCTTGAGCTCACCTTATAAAGCAAACTCCTTTGCAGTATTCAGGGGCAGCAGGAGCCAAGCCTGAAAATTGACACCCACATTCACAGGAGCTTTCCCAGAGCGCAGAAAAGTGGTAATAAATTAAAGATGTAACATTGTTTTAAAAGAGAGAGAGAGGGAGAGTTTGAGCTGACAAAGTGCAGCACTTTCAGCATACGCTTTGCCTACAGTCACTTGGCACATCACTTACGTGAGGCAGCACAACATTTCATTAAAAGTAAATGATACACTTGTTCAACACACAGCTCACATAAAAGAGCAAGGAGAGCGAGACACCACTGCAATTCTCTGTGCCTGGATGATGGTAATTATTTATGTATTCTTTTGTGGAATCTGTCATCCCCAGCCTACAAACAGAACACTTAACTGGCTTGATTTGTTGAAACAGTGTAGGGCTAACAGGGCATTACATAAATATGAAGTAGCTCTCCTAAACTTAGTATGTCTTGAAAGAGAGTATTAAACTGATGACTGCCAATTCCCAGCTGAACTGTGAACCATTTCTCATTTGAGCTGATGAAGTTCATTTCCATCCCTTGCTGTTTCAACCCAGCAGGAAAGAAATTTAATTTCAGAAGATAGGAACAAATTCACAGTTGAGGGAAATAAGTATGTAGTATCATGGACACTCTGCCTCTCTATCTATTCACTAAGATTTGTTGTTCCAAATACAGTCCAACAAATAAAAACCTCTTCTTGCTTTTTGCCTTCTGTGCAGTGGAAGATCTGGCCTCCGCGTGTTCCTATACCAGAGTCAACTGGGAGAAGTTATAGGTTGTTTTGTCAGCTTGGTTTTTTATGGAACTGCATTCCAGAAAAAAAGTGTTTTAGAAACAGAGACATAGCAAATGCTGTTACAGTCTCTGCCTATTGCAATAAAGCACAAAAGATGAATCAAAACTTCAGTCCCTAGGAGCTGAGTAAGAACACCTTTCTTCCTTGTTCTTGCCAAATTGCCTCTTCCAACCTTTCTCTTTCAAGCATAACTACAAACCCCTCCCGAACTGCAAGCTCTCACAGCAAGTGTGTTGTCTGCAGGTAACTGGTAAGGTGGAGCCCATATAATCGAAGGGGAAGTGCTGTGCCTGCTCAGAGAGGCATTTCACTGGATGTTTACTGACCATGTTGAAAACAGCTCTAGAGAGTGAACTCCCTTCCCATTGTGCAGTTCTAATCCTTCTCGTGTTTTTCTCCTCCTTTCAGTATACCTTTACTGATCTGTATTCCTTCTCCAATCCTCAAACTTTCTTCATTACTAAAAACATTTCTCTGATCCTCATCAAGCTCTGCCATTACCAAATCAATCTTCCTAATCCAAAATAGTTTCCCCAAGCTTATTTTGTATATCCACAGAATACTTCCTGGTCTCTGTAAAGAGTTGATTTAAAGAGCACATTAAAAAGTCATTTTCCATGAGCAAATTTAGTCCGTTCTTCAAAATCTAAGAAATATGTTGCCTGATCTTAAGCAAAACTCACGCACATACAGATTAGTTTAACAATCCACAATACTCACCATGACATTCTCAGTCAAAATTATTCAGTGTTTCTGTAGTCAATCATAATGAGGCCTTTGGTGTTCGGTATCATAGTATTTTGAACTTTCCTAGATCACCTTAATTTTATCAGGAATTTTGAAGAAATGCTATATTTCATACCTTTTCAGACAGGATTTTTTATTTTAGTATTTCTTAAACTTTATTTGCACCCAAGGTAGATTTATTTCAAGTTCTGGACAATGATTCATGCCATTGTAATGTATTTAAACATTTAGAACTCACACCTAAATGAAATAAAATTTGAAAGAGTGCAATAACCTAATGCTGTACCTGATGTCTCCAAATTAAAAAAAAAAAAAAGGTGTTACAAGAAATATTCATTCTTGAAACGAAATTTTAGAAGTTTTAAGAATGTGTAAGAAGTGCAGTATTCCTAACTGCAGAAAGAATAACTTTAGTTTTATCTTTCCATTCTTTCCAATGAAAATTAGGTTAAAATTTAATTTTAAAATCTGGGATGCTGCCAAACATTGGTACCCATTAATTTTGCTGAACTTCCTTTTATGCAGTGTATTCTTTCAGTGGTGACTACATCAACAGATTTCTGTTGTTCTTATTTTATGCAACAGGAAACATTTTTTCTCCTTTGTATTCTATTTTGGAGGTTTCAATGTTGTAAGTGAAGTTTCAGTATTCAGTGTGCTAAACAAAAAACAAAGGATTAACAAAGGATCGATGTTAACTTTTAAAATATTGCAGATATGGTACAAGAAGATAAAAAGGTTATCACAGCTTACAATGACTGGTGGACTAAGAGCAATGACTACAACAACAAAAGATATACTGATTTGTTTTGTATATGGCCTTGAAATCTGGAGCCATATACAACTGGTCAAAAGTAATTTCAGGGGCATAGTGGTTTAAATGCATTAGCAGAATACTTACTGATGGTTATTTTCTTTATAATATTTACTCTTCAGTATAGCTAATGCAAAACACTGCTAGAGTCACAGTGGGGGATTTGGCAGCTAGAGAAAGTTGGAAAGTTTAGCAATTACAGCTTAGGAATGTGCCATGCACACACACACACAAATGCTATCGTGTATACACAAATAGTAGCATGAACCAATCAAGAATTGCTATTCCATCTCCCCATCTACTCTGAGTTAAAGTGTTAGTTTTCTTAAGGTAATAGCTCTCAATAGAATCAAATATTCTAATTCAGGTATTCTAATAAAATTTTCAGTAAATAACATGTATAAAAGGGAACTCTATTCTCTTCATTTCCCAGATGAATTAATTTTCCATGCACCCAGCTCTGCCATTCACACTGACCTTGTTGTCTACATCAGTTGAAGACCATCCACATGCAAAATTTGAGTATCAGTGCAAGAAATATTTCAGTAATGTTTTGGGAATTTCCTATCTAAGTCATGCTATGCTACTAAGGCTTGAGCACATAGTACTTCTGATATTTAGCATCTTATAAGAAGGTAAGTGCACAAAAGAAGGAGGTGAAAAATGAGAAGAAAACACCTATTTTACCTAACAACATTTGTTTTGTATGATGTTTTAATCTTCTTCACAGTTCCTTTAGTCTACAGTTTCTTTCAGGAACAGATATTCCAGAAGACCAATAACAGCATGAATGAAATTCAAAAGGTATTTTGCTGGCAGGGAGCAGAAGAATGTCATCCAGGAAAGATAATTTGTGTTGAGTGATGTGACAGTGATGGTTAAAACCCTGAGGGCTGAAGATAGGTACCAGCCCAAGAAAGCTGTATTATGTCATATTCATAACACATTCTGAAAAAAAATCCAGATATTGGTGCTGTGAAGAAATAACTGTTTGAAGGATTACATGCTTGCTATCAACCTCACAAACTCAGTGCTTCACAGATATGTTATGCACCACAGGACTGAACTTAGAGAAGGGGGGTGGCTCTGCTGCTCCATCCCACATCTGTGCCTTTTAAGTGATGAAGATATGTTGATTAGCAATTCTGTGGTACACCAAAAACCTTGTACACCAAGGAAAACATGAGCAATTTGGGAGGGACAAAGACAGTGGTAACTGTTGGGTTCATGAATCCTGGAGAGATCATGACTCCCAGAGGTTCTGAGCTTTCTTCTTTTTTTTTTTTCCCGTATCTATACTGAAGTTGGATGCAAGTATAGCTTGGAACTGCAGTCATCCTTTTGGGGATTACTTTTATATGAACTTTGGTAGCCAAAGAGAGAGAAAGGTGCCTAAAAGGTACCAAAACATTTACCAACACAGACTTTTAAAAGCAAATGTCTGACTCAATAAAATATATACATAGCCAGTAGAAGGTGAATAAGTTCAATCTAAAATTGACTTCGTAAGCATTTGTCTGTAAAAAGGCATTAAGAACAAATTAAAAATGGTGATTTGACAGGATACAAAATAACAACTGCATTGCATTAGTTGACAAGATCATTTCCCCTTTTCCAGCTGGTCACAAAATGCACAATTTGCAGAATGGGTCTTATCTGAGAAGTCAGGGCTGCATAGAATCCTAGAATTAGTCCATATCTTTAGTCAATAAGCATCCATTATATCCATTTTGGATATCATATGCCATTCACATTTCTCTGAGCTTTACACTTGGTAATTTCCTAACACAAAATTGCTCACCCTTGAGTGACTGCTTGATCTTAAAGGGAGTCGGCTATTAGCCCCATTCTGTGACACAGACAAAGCCCACCCAGATAAGGGAAAGAACGTTAATATGTGGAACACTGCCTAAATAGCTACAAAAGTTACTTTTCCCATTTCTTATGCATAGCGTTATTCCAAAAGCATAAGCGTGGATGTTTCACTGGAGTCTGCATAGTACCTTTGCCACACTCAGAGGGTTAAGCAGTGGCAAGAAACAATTATAATTCTTACTGGAAATACACCCTTTGCACATTTATGGTAGTCATTGATCACAAAGTTTTATAAGGGGGAAAAAATCCCCAACCAACAGCTTTTTGCTTTATTTTTTAAATTGGAGTCAGAAAGCTATCCATTATTTAAAGTTTGGTTGTATCCTGAGTCTTTCAGCCATGTTTCGTACCCACTAAGTGGAGCATGGACCAACCCTCGAACTATAAGAGGGAAGGTCTATTATATAACAGAATAAATAAGTTGTCCCTCCTCCTCAGGGAAGATGGTGGATGAGCTTATTCTTGCTGTTTATAAAGTAAGCACAGCACACTGATCAGTCTGTGAACAACAACTCATTTGGCTGAGAAAGATAGAGAGGATCAAGTAATGTTTTAGATCAAGCTTTCAGACATTTTGAAAAGGTAACAGGAGGGTTTATTCATTTAGAGAAATCTGTGGTTATTCAAGTAACTGAAAGCATTTAAGGCAGGAATGGCATACAAAAGAGAAACATTAATTGGGCTGATCATAGCACTGTAGATCTATTTTTACAAACCCAAACACATTTATATGTAGCCGTTCCTTTGAAGCATTTTAAGGAACCATTTCTTTCTTCCTTATCTGCGTAATTGACGTCTTCATTCAACTTCAACCAGCTGTTGTGTGAATTCGTAATCATTTTATTTCTTTCGGGGGAAGGCTTAGTCTTTTGAACTCAAGGAATAATTATTATTGCAAAGCAGTTTTCTTTTTCCAAAGGGACTGTTTTAGGGTCACCACTGCTTCTAGCCTCTCTGGGCAGGAGAACAATGACAGCGTTGTTGGTGCTGGAACGCTGTCCCTTCCAAGGGGGCTCGAGCTTTCTCTTTCTGTGCTCGCCTTCACATATTGAAGTGAATTGTGCCACATCAAAAGGCTTTAAATTAGCACTTCACTGCTTGCAAGTTTCTGGAAGCTTATTTTAAATCCTATGGGGCTAAGAACCTTTTCTACATCCTTAGGCACAGATATACCCCTCAGAGTATAAACTGGCTTACAAACATAAACAACACATTTACAGTTATTTCCTCTCCTCATTAATCATAATTTTTAAATGCATATTTTAAAATTTTCAGCTAATCACCAAACAGAATATGCATCATGCATTTTATGAGAGGTGAGCAGCTATTATTCTGTATGGGAGAAGGCTATTTTTCAGTGACAGGACCAGGGATTATTGTGGAAGAAGGGTGGAAGCTGCAGAAAAAACAGTAAGTGCTGCTGCCAGTAGTAATCATACCAGTAAATGATCCTACTGACTATCAGACCTGCAAATGGACTTAGCAAATACAAATGACTCTATAAGCCTGACAATTACCGTGAAAAGTACATTTTTAACACTGCATCTTGTTTGCATGCTCAAAAGCTTGACATGTAATCTTGAGCCTTACTGTATCTCTCTTTATCCAATCCCTTAATAGAAATTGCAAGTAACTGTAAGTTTAAAATACTCTTCTTGACTCAGTAAATAAGGAACAATTTTTAAAAAGTGGAATCACATCTTCATGCACTGAGAGATCATGATTTAACTTCACAAGAACATTGTTTTTCTATAATACATTTACACAAAGCGAGGCAGAATCTGTGCTTGCAAGAGACCACAAGTTACACCTGATTTCTTGTGCTCCTTATTGGTGTACATTGCAGATCAAATAAATATTACAGCAGCCTTAAGGTTCACTCTTAATTTCGACCATAGCTCTAATTACCAATGGGTGAACCTGAGCACAGTAGCTGAAGGTAAGTGCCATCTTCTGTGAACATCCTCTGAACCCAAGGCACAACTGTATCCAGCTTTATACAGTACATCCAACATTAGGACAATCCTGAAAGTTAAATGACCACCAGTAAAGGTTGCTTTGTAGCCCAGAAGGAAATGAAGACCAAGGACCACAGCATCACCACCAACTATACAGTCAACATCTGAATAACAAGAAGGGTGCTTAGAGTTTGTAATATATACATGTGAAAGTCAAAGTCTGAAAGAGTTTTTGTTTAGCACAGCTTCTTTCTAATAAGGGTTTTATTCCTGGAATATGGCTGATCACTTGAAATAAAACTTTATTTAATTCTTGGTCTTCTCATCTGATGGTAGTGTGCTGCCTGAAGCCTCTTATGCTATTTTTAAGTAACAGAAATGGTGTTTTTCCTTAAATGGTCAGACTAAAATGTGTTTAATCCCAAGTAAGTAGAAAACAGAAGAAATTGAAATATGAGCAAAGTAGTTCTACAAAAATTTTAGCAATCCATTCTGTCACTGCAATTTTTTTTAGGCTAAGAGATCAGCAAGTACACTTCCAGTATTCTGGTCTCTGCCCAGAAGAATTACATCAGCGACTCTATTCTGAGCCCTAAGCCTTAGACTTCCACCTGAACCACTAACTTCTCCCCTGGGCTTCCTGGCATGGAGCTTAGGAGGGAGGGCAACGGTCACCATTTCTGTATCTCTAACATCTTAATTTATTTATAAGTTCTATGACTTTTTTCTTCTTTCCTTCAAATATAAGAGTTGGTGGAGAAACTAATGATTAATCTAGTGTTAGGTAGCAGTTATTGGTAGAGTGAGAAATTGCATGATACCATGTCTATTTCTTGTCTGGAGATGAAAAAATACTGAAGTGATAAAATAATTTGAAGGATTAATTCTGGTCCTGGACATCTCAGCAAGGAGAAGCAGCTAAATAAAATTGCAGGATTTATAGCACCAAAGAACCTCAAAGCCTTAAGGAACTGAAGGAACTGAAACATGTATTGGTTTATCACCAAAGCAAAACACTCATCCTCTTGAAGTGTTCTGCTGTGCCCCACGTACCATGGCTATGGATACAGATAGTGACAGTTAACGATTCACCAGCATTCAGGTCTGGGTACTGGAGTGCAGTGAAAAAGGAAACTGGACTACTTAGGTCTAACATTGAGCAAAAATAAAAAGGATCAAAATAACCTACGTAAAATCAAACAATCCCTTATGTAAAAGTGTTTGCAGCATTTTGTGGGCCCTGCTGCCAGTGAGTGGAACCTCACAGTCCAGGTTGGCCAGAGGATGGAGGTATCCCTGGGGAGTGTGGTAGTAGATTTGTGGCATCTCTAACACCTTTTTCATTAGCAAATGCTGCTGGGTGCTATTAGAGAGAGTTTGGTGGATTCTGGGGAGACTTTTAACTTGGCTTTCTTAGGTTTCCCTCCCCAGTATGTCAGACTTAAAGCTCCTCTTGCCAGGGGTGGCCAGGTAGACACCTACTGGCATCAGGAATTCATTTGCTTAGCCTATGCTGAGAAAGGTGCTTCTCTCCACACTGCAAGCGACCAGAAGCCACAGCAATCTATAAGCATGCAGCTTCAAACAACAGTGTACAGACAGGCAGGACAGGCTCAGTGTTGAAGGGACCGCCTCATCCAGTGAATGCAGTAGAGTGATTTAGGAGCAGGGTCTACAGGCTGTGTGACGTCCTCTGGTCTACCAATGCCCAGGTCAAAAGCTGTTTGGTAAGGATTTGTGTAAAGAATGAACGTTGTCAACAGCTCTGAGAGTCAAAAGGGATTTCCATGTCATGGAAAACACCAGCTATATCTCAGTCCACAACACTGGAAAGTAGTTCTATGGATGTAGACGGTATGAAAGATCTCGTAAAATGTGTAAATAATGCTTGCATCCCAAACTCTGTCTTTAAGGGATGTGAACAATGCACGTGATAACATGATGGGATGAAGGGAGTGGCTGAAAGGCAGCATCAGAAAATACACCACACGGAGCAACTAAAGGTCACAGAAACCGCATGATTCCTTGTGCTCCACAGCTGTATACAGAACACATAAACAGACTTCTAAAAACTAATTGAATTCAGAAGTGTATTTTGAAGAACATCATGTCAAGCCAGCAACTGAGGCATTGCTCTTATTCATTAGCACCCAGCACAGCCCAGTGTATGTGGCTTCCAGTGGGTTTATAGGCCAGGGGAACTCCCTGCTATTTCTAGGCACAGATGGCTCTATTTTCTCCTCAATCTGTTTACCTGACAATCACAGTTGGTGAAAGGAAACCTAGTCATATGCTAATTCCACCCAGGCCAAAGAGAATAGGAAGTTACTTGGGGCCTGGATCCCACAGATGAGTCCCCCTGCAAGCAAATCGCAAAACACTCTGCTCCATGGGGTTGCTCTGGTGGGACAGCTCGTGGTGTTTACATGAGGGAACCCTATTCTTGGGATTCATCTTCCATCTTGTAGCACATTTTTCGTTGTTTGTTTTTGTAAAAAGGCTGACCCAGTGCTGTCCTCAACAGCTTCTTGTAGAGCATTATAAAACCCCAGTTACACATCTCCTCTGTGTAGGAATGATAGTAACAGCAACAAAATTTTTCTGGCCTGCTGTACAAAACACACCAGCCTTGATGAATTACAGACGTACGAATAACTTTCACAATCTCAGAACCATATGTAAGCAAAAGAAGAAAATGATATTTTTAAAGTGTGCAATCACTTCCTTATCTGAGACTGTGGATCTGCTGAAGGATGAAGGCTCAGGGGTGCTGAGCGGTGGTAGTTGCTGCGAGGTGCCCAGCACATTGTCAGACCCGATCCATCTGTGGGAACAGAGCATGCTGCTTGACTCTATGCCTGATCTTGCTCTCTTTGCAGTCAATAGCAAAACTTCACATCCATTTTAATAGTTCAAGATTGAGCTTTCTATGACCACATTGCTAATTCATTTGATATTCCTAATCAGAGCTACATAGAAATTGCCAAAATAAAATTTTACTTCAGATACGTATTTTCCAATGCCTGGTTTACCAAGGCAAGAAGGTTAGCCTTGAAATACAGAGTAAATTCAGTTCCAAAGGTTTTATAATTTTAAGAATATTTAAGATCAAGGATTAAATTTAGAATTCATCTCTTCTTTCAGTCTTCTAACAAGAATGAAGGAAAAAAATATGGAGTATGACTGAGATTCCCTATAATAGAAAGACCTAAAAATTCTTCCATAGAGAAACAGTAACTTATGGAAGAATATAGGTTTCTCTGAACACAGGTAGAAGAGAAAGGTTGGTATTAAAAATTACAGTTATTTTAAGTCAATTAAGGTCCAGGGCTGAGAGACACAAATGTAGCAGTACACTAGTTTTATCTCATAGGCAAATCTCTGTGCCTGCTTCCCTTTTTCTGACAGGTCTCTCTGGCTCTCCCCTGATTTTTAGGTGTCTGCACAATAGGTGGTTAGAATGACAGCATCCAGTTTTTCTTATCAACTCATCAGTGACCAACACTCAAAATAAACCAAAGCTGCATGGCACAGTATTGTGGTATTTGGTTGGTTTTGGGGTGAATCCTAGTGACAGGAGTCACTTGCCTCAGTAACTAGGTCCTTGGCCTCTACCCTTGAAAGTGGGTACAGCCTATACAATCCAAATCTTTCTTAGAAACCCTAAGAGTAGGTAGGTGAAAAGTAAAAAGGAAGGGCTAAAAAATAAATTCACTTTAATAGCCCACAACTATCTAGAGTCCCACTGATGTATATGTGATATGTTCTGAGGAAAAAAGTTAAAGAAGAGCAAAGACGGTCATCCGCTAAGGTTCATTTTTATAAGCATTGTATAAGATTTCTGTTTGAGACTGAAAGTACATTAAGCAGTCATGGTCTGTCAGTGACCTTATATTTAAGAGCAGAGAGGTAATATGGGATTATTGGTAACACACTATTTTACAGGGCATCAATAACCATGTGTAAGAAATTACCATAGAATTACAAAGTTATTACATGGTTATTTGTGGCTTTGCCAAATACAATGTTACTTGATCATCCTTAGATTAATGGGGTGTTGATCAGGTTTGGCCATTTACCTCCAATCTAGGTCGTAAACCTGATGTTAGCTGAACTAAGTTCCCAGTCTAGCAGTCATAGTATTTAACATTTCTTTCCCTCTGCAACAATAGGTTGCTGTTGGGAGGTAGGATAGGCTCCATCCCGAGGAATCAAATCACAAAGTGCTCTGGTTCTTAAATTCAGAGACTATTTCAGGCATAGGCTTTCAAAAAGACTCCATCAAGACCTTTTCAATAAATGCATGTTATTTTATATTCCCTACAGTCTGTAAACAGATTCTCAAAGTTTGGAAATGCACATTTTCCCAACCTATTTGGATTTTTCCATCAAGAGAACACTGCTTGCCACCACCCTTCTCTGCACTGTAAATGGAAATCAAATTAACGAGCTAAATTTCATTTAACACATAACTTTTATGAAGGCAACATTCTTGAAAAGCAAAGACCTATTGTTTCTTAAATCTTAGTGTAGACACAGCCAACAGACACTAAGTTTGGACTTGGAAGACTGTAGAAAATCCTTATACACACGTCTGTGTGCATATATATATTTATATGTATACCTATGGTAATTAACATTTGCACATGGATACTATAACAAACTATAAGGATCCAGAAATTTAGACCAATGCACTGCCTTTGTCCATCCAGAATTTTTTAAAATAAAAAGTCAAGATATGGACTTGAGACTTTGGCATGGAGGCTAGCCATAACCTCTGCAGTTTAAACACTGACAGCAATGAGCTGTTTCCCTCCTCCCCCCCATCACACACACACACACACACACACACCCTCTTCTGGCTTTCTGTTTTTTTTCTGGTTTTCTACTCTTTCTCCCAAAACCAAGTCAGGTTGAGCCCAGTCCTGGCACTGTCTATTTTAATTACTTTATACTGAAAGATCAATCACAGGGTACCCAGCTGATCAAGTCTGAGAGAAGCATAGTAGTACCCTACAACAGTCTGGAAAGTTCACCATGGTGTAGGCTTTGTGTTCCTTATGAGTGATAGTTTAAAGAAAATTTAAAGATTTTAAGGTAGGTTCACAGTTGAAATTCCTATGTGCTTAGGTTGTCTTTATTGTTATACCTCGCAGCAGCAATAAAAAACTAAAATAATTTCTAAAAAACGACTGCAGTTCTGAAAGAGCTTGACCCTGCCTTCCACCTCATTGAGTAATAAGTGAAAATGCTGTGGTCAGAGTGCCTTATGCTCATTTTGTGCTCACTTTAAAAAGTTGTAAATGACTTTAATGCACAGTCTGGGTCATACATATAAAAAAAACGCTCAGTGTGCTGGCCAGCAAGGGTCATCCTATACCTCACATGACCCTTATTACAGTCTGATGTGTGAGAAAGCACTTTTTTCATTTAATCAAAGACATGCTGTGAAAGAATAGGAAAGAAAGCCTTTTCTCCAAAAACATTTTCAGAGGCACAGCAAGGATTCAGCAATGCACACAGAGTCCTCTCAGCTTTTGTTCCGCTCTGCCATTGATTCCCCCTGCCATCTTGAACAAACTAATTTCTTAGTATCTCAATCTTCCCCAAATCCCAAATGCAATAATTATGCTTCCTGTCTATCGGTGAAGGAGGTACTTTGTTAATATCTGCAAGCCACTTCAGCTTCTTGAATGAAAAGTGCTATTCATGCTCAGATTATTATATTTAGAGCTGAGAATAATGGTTGATATTCAGCTGTTCATGCTGCCTAGAACTCAGCTGCCTTCTCGAAATGTAAAGCTCTGAGCTAACTGAACACCACCCCATCAAAGTGACTGTCATATTTCATATTGATTCAGCTGTAATTCATAATTTCTTTTCCCTAAACCTAGGAGGAAACAGGAGGGACAGAGTAATATTGCGTGCCTATGGAAGTTGCTGTCTCCTCTGCCGAGAGGCAGCTGCCTGACACCGGGAGAGGCGAGGGGGAAGCTGTGGGGAGGGCAGAGGCTCTGGCAGGACTGGCAGTGAAAGCTCTCATCACCATTTTTTAATCAAACATACCAGCCCTCCTGTAAGGGGGGCGTCTGTCAGCAGCTCTGGCAATTCAGTGCCAAAAGTCCTGCTTGCACTCTAGTCTAATTCAGGAAACAGCTCTTCTTTAAGAGTGTTAATATTGGCATCCAGTACCTGATTCCAGCTTATATTTTAGCAAATAATTTCTCTTTCCTTTCACCAAATTCATCCTCAGTGGAAATTAGAAATATATATTGCCATACTCTTGAAAATTCCTGAATAAATCAAGGGCTGGATGATTTGAATTTATAACAGCACTATCCGCTGCTCCTTGAGCTCCACAACCCTAATTCTCTGTTTCTCTTCCATCTGAAACTAACCTTGAGGATTAGGTTCTGGATATTTTTGTTAGCAAAAATATCAAGAACATGGCAATTTCACCTACACAAATTTTGTCATACCACATTGTCTGAAAAGTACAATTTTCAGATACATATATTTCTACTTTATAATAATTTGTGTTGTACAGATCTGGAGACTATAACACTAAAGAACATGTGCAGTTTCCACACCCTCTCACTCTCCTCAGAATTTCCTGTTTCATGATTTCAGTTTTGAAATTGCAAACCCTGAAACATAAATAAAGGCACTGTGTACTGGCATCACCTGAGCAGAAAGCACAGGATTTTGAAGGTCACCTAAACACATTTAAAACCTAAATGCAGAAAATGTTTGATGCTTGTATCCCAATAAAAAAGGAATACATCTTGTGATAGAGTTCTAGCTTGATAATTAATTGTCAAATACAAGAATTAAAAAACCCAAAAAGGCTAAAAAAGAAGAAGAAAAAAAAAGACTAATCAGACAAAATACCATTTTTTTGAGATCAGGTTAAATAAGAACTTTTAAAACGTGAGATTTAAGTTTTTATAATATTAAACTAAACATTAAAGTGTTATTTGGTCTATTAGTTTGCCTTATAACTTAGTGAATTTAATAAAAAACCAAGAGGAGGAGAAGAACATTTGAGTATTATATAGCAAGATTATTACATATTAAAGATCTTGCTATGTAAGGATGAACATACTCGGTATGAGGATAAGAGCAGGAGAGGTGATAGAAATGAAAACATGGAAACAGAAATGATTACATGCAACACAGAGCCAAACCTGGGGAGCCTTAAATTATGAATGCCTCAAACCTCCAAACCTGCAGCTTTCTGAGGACTTTGCACATTGCTGCTCATCTGTGTGAAAAAAATGATGTGTTGGGGTGCAGAAAATAGCTTGGGAGACCGATTACATGGGCCTGCTTCTTAGGGAAGAAGTTAGGCTTGTTGAGCTGTTGCTTTATTTGCCATAATTGAGCTCTGTTTGTGCTTTGCCTCACAATGCTCCTAGAAAACAAACGTGTCCATATCCAGCAATTACTATGGGTCAGAAGGACCTGTTAGTGTTGCAGAAGGGGACTATTTTTCCTATGAAGGAAAAGTGGTCTTTGCCATGAACTTTTCTGATTCAATGTAGACTCCAAAATGGCCTCAAAATGACTCTACAGCCCCTAAGTAATATTCAGTGATATCATGATGGCCATGCATTGAGTGTTATATGCACCGATGTTAATGTCAGTAAAACTATATCCAGAATTATGTGCAAAATTAGGACTCCAACCAGGATGAAGTCTGTTGCAGTCTGTTCGTGTTATTTTCCATTCTGGGAGATAATCTTCATCTGTGAAAGGAATTAAAAGCTGCATGTCTTATAATGTAAAAATATAATAAACATCAAAAGACATAAGGAAATTAAATGAGAGAAATGGACAGAACTTTGAGTCCAGTCTTTTGTGGAATTGCCCACAACTTCATATATCTATAACAATTATATATTTCATAATTTTGTATAGCAATAAATAAATAATTTTCACTGAAAACAAATTATTATTTCTTGAACTCCATGCAAAAGAAAGAGGAAAATATCTAAAATGAAAGTCAGGCATATTCTATGTAGATTATAGTAATAAAATCTCAAACTCTGCAACCATCAGAATCAATGTTACTGGAGGGGTCTGACCCAAAATTCACGGGAGTCTAGGGAGAGATTTTTCCTGACTTCAATGGGCTTTGGATTAGGTCCTGCAAGAAAAGCCAAACCCTGCAAAAATTTTTTCTGCCAAGTTCAAAACCAGATCTTTGAATACAAATAAAACTGAACCTCAATATCATCTCTTCTTGCAATAAATTCTTCTAAGTTCATTGGGTAGAAGGAGCTGAGATTTCACAACACCTAAAAGCTCCAGTTCCCACATTCCAACAGAAATAAAGAAACCTGGTAGGGCTTTACTGGTTCCATCTTTTTTTTTCCCTGGGGAATACTGAAGACAAGGCTCCTCACTCTTTGGTGGAACTCGCTCTCCGTTCCCACGTGAAAGTGGGTAGAACCTCTACCACAATTACAGTTCACAGGGTGGGAGAGAGATGAAAAATGCATCCTTCTTTTATATGGTTTCCTCAGAGATTATGGATATAAATCCTGTGCCCAGATGGAAGGGGGGCGCTTGGTTGTTTTTTTTTTTCACCCTCTCCACAACTTCTTGGCTCCTGTCTCTTACTTGGAAGTCGGTTTTATTTATTTGGGGAAAGGTGCAGGCTGAACAGTCACAGCCAGATTTCATGTATTTGCAGTCCTATGACTTTAATTGCTCCAGGTTTTTTTTTTTTAGCTCATCATTTCCATACTGCATTCACTTGTCACTGCAAAACCAATAAATCCCAAGATTAATCCCCTGGCTCTGTAGCATATTGAATGCACTTAGCGTCCTCTGGGGAGCTGTGGCCGCCACCCTACCTCCCTGACTGCTCACTTTCTGAGCACTCGCTGTCTGCTTTGTTCCCGTCTGGCACGTGCAACCCTAGGGCTGAACTGATAAAACCGTATAGATGGCCTCTAATACAGCTGGCAGGCCTTCAAATGCAGGTTTAGGTAGATATTACAGCCCTGTTTGATAATGTGGGTCAAGGGATTGTGTGGGGCTGGCTGTTTTCTCCATCGCTGCTGGCCCACGTGGGTGTGGGGCTTAGGGCTGGGCTGGAAAAATAGTGATCTTCAACAGATTTTACTAGCTTTTTCATTAGTTGAAGAGTAACATATCAGCAAGTCTTGCATTACATGGGGCAGATTTTTCTAAACAACACTTTCTGTGGTATTCCTCTGCCAATAATACTTTAATTTAAATTAAATAGCATCATGAGAACTCAGTAATGTGGCTTATTATGCTCCACAAACATTTTGTTTAAGTGAGACTGAGGGACACTGCTTCTGCTTTCATTAGTCATAGTTAGGTCAGAGTATCTTCTGCCCTCTGTTTATATATGAAAACTAAAAAAATATTGGCTAATGCTTAACTGTATTTCTTTTCTTTTTTTTTTTTTAGATTTTTTTGTATCTAAAGATTTCTTTTCTTCTGCAAAGTAGCAATGCAAGGAAATCTGTAACAAATCTCTCTCTTTCCAGGAGAATCTGATATTGACTTTTCTCTTCTTTACCTGGCAAGACAAGGTTTTGATTTTCTTTAAAATTTTAAGAATTTAAGTTAAAAATTTAAAACTTCTTCTATGTGAAGAAATGATGGAAAAGCAACACTTGTTTTCTTCCTGCCTCCACTTCATTCATTACCCATAACTAAAACTCATAGCTCACATTAATTCAGAATAAACTACATTTTGGAGGAAAAAAAAAAAGTTGAAACATGAGTGAGCAGGAGATGCTGTATATAAGGCTCATGTATCCTTTGGTAACAGAAATATCTCAGGGGGACAGCAAGTCAGATTTTGTGAGAAAATCCACTGACATTACTATTAAAATTATTCTAGTTGACTTCAGAAACACATATAAAAATAATTCCCACACAGGCTCTCTTAAATGTATGTATTACTGCAGTTCCATAGGACACTCTAATACCTGGGTTTAGCATTCATAATCCCTATATTTTTGTCATAAAATATATACATAAAAATACACTCATACATATAGTTTTACTGTTTTAAATACAGGCCATATTTAAATTTATTTTCTGTGGGTCAGGACACATGGATTTAAGTTAAATCAATAGTGAATATATCATTTCTCTCTGGTTAACATGAACAAACATCTGCACATTCAGCATTCATGAATCCACTTCAATACATTCAGCAGAACAGCTTGACTATTTTACCAGATCTGATGTAACACAAATTTAAAATATATAGTCACCAGCTAAAGAGCTACAGAACAGATTACTCTTCCCAGCGAATGTATTCATTGCTGACTTCCTCCAGTTTTAGCTGCCAGATAGTTTATCCTATCCATCAAAGATCTTTTCATTAAAACTGATTAGCTGCTGAAAATAATAGCGTAAAAGGGGACACCGATGACTTTTGTTTTAAAATTAGCTTCTTTTTTTTTCCCCTACAAATCATTAATTTCACCCACAAGTATTTATTCCCATATCAAAAGCAGAAGCCAATCATTATGTATAAATCAGAAAAAAGGAAATAAAGAGAGAAAAATTCTGATTATGAGCCCATACTCTTACTTCCCCAATCCATCCACAGTAAATTTGTTACTTTCAAATACTAATTAAGAACTTTTTCTCCCACGACCTTCACACCTGTATTGCAAAGCATTAAAAAGCATTGGAAAACATTTTTCTTTTTTCCTCCTTGGTTAAACCAGGACAAATCATACTAAGGAAATGTTACGACCACCCATTGGAAGACAATGGCAGCGGTGCACCGAGGTACCCAGGGCAGCTCCCTGCTCATGCTCTCAGGGTTCACTGTCTGACAGCCCTTCTGACTCTCCCCCCACTGACTCGCAGATTACTCCTCCAATAGAAAGAAGGCAATTTCTATAAGAAGAGGCACTTATTAGATTAAATGATACTATTTTTGGAGAGGGGTAATAAGGAGGGAAGCATTGAACTTTTCAGGGACTCCAGGCGATTTGTGCAAACAGGCAGAAAAGAGCATCCTGTTGACAGCCACTTGCTTCTTCCCTGGCTGCATCGGCTGGTGCCGTGCTGCAGTGTGGGGCTTGCCCCAGTGTATCCTGACTCCAGCTGCTACTCCACACTGGCTCTGACAAGTGGAAGTAGCTCCATGCAGTAACTTGCTCAGAATTAGAAAGAGGAAACTCAAAAAAAACATAGCAGACAGAACTGATGTCCAAATGTTTGAAGATAGAGAACTTCTAATGAGGACTGAACTTTGTGTAGCCAAAACTACTTGGTGTGCTGTGAAGATTGTTGATTCACTGTCTTTTATTATTTTAATATGTCTCTGTTAAACTAACAATGTATTCAGAGCCAAATCCTCAGCTGGGATAAATCGTTTGATTTATCACCCTACCTTCGTGACACCCTTTTTGCTCCGGCCTGCATTGTTAAATCCTGCTTCAGCTTAATCAGTAAAAGCCTTTCCAAGTTAAAGTGCTGGAGGTAAACAGAGGAAAAGCCTTTTCCTGTTGTTGCTGATACTGCTCAGAGGCTTAGCATGGATTTTACAGGCTAAGGATTTAATTGCAATGTCTAATCTGAGCTGTCTTTAAATCTTGGATACTGTTCATTAGACAGATATTTTCTGCTTCTTTTTCCAAAATTTAAGCATCACAAAAACAAGAATGTATAATGTTGGAGCCTCAAAAACCCGCTCTGGGCAGCTCAGCCAGACAATGGTGTTCCTAGATGAGATTTTTAAAATCTGAAAACAGTGTTTCTAGGAATCTTTGCCAAAGCACTTTGGAACCTTTTTCTACCAACATGACATACAATAGGCTATGACTGAAAGAATTTGAAGAACAAAAGATTCAGGATATGAAATGCTTTTACCCCAAACAGCCTGATGGCCTAACGAAATAATCATTAAACATTTGTTTTCCATAGTGTTCACAATGCTGTAGGAGCTTCTCCAAGGCAGGAATGTGTAGCTCCTGCCCTGAGACCCACCGTGTCGTGATGAGGGCCTTTCATCACTGTCTGCATAGAGAGGGGTGGTAAAATTTCTTTCTAACACATACTTCTGGGGAGAAATCTGGTTAAAACAATTTTATTCCTATTTCACCTCATTTTATACTTTAAACACTCATGAAAAATGGGACCAAAACATATTAACATGAAGAAATGTTGCCTGACACTGAGCATCAGTGGGCAATTACGTTTTTCTGTAATGGAATATATTCAGAATTTCCTGCAGTTATTTTATTCATGATTTTCTATAATAAAATGTAATAAACCACCCATTTATTTAAAAATCTTCTATTTTTAATAACATAATCAAAAAATGAACTTGATAATCCCATTTCTCTAATTGGATTTTGAAATGCTCCATATATTCAAGAACTATTTGGCAGTGAGTCAAAACACTAACACAAGATCCCTTATTTTTCTAATTTGCTGCAAAAGTCTGATATCAAGTTCTTTCCATATTTGTTTTATGTGATGAAGCACATGACTAATTCCCAGATGAGTCTCACAGGTATTTGGGGCTTGCTGAGTATACTTCTCCTTTTAATCAACATGTATAAACTAAGGTATTTGATATTTGAAATCATCCAACACAGTTTTAATTTAACTTTTTTCCTCTGCATAAAACCATTTCCATGTCTTTTCTGGTGCTTTTTCATGTCCTGGCATTTTTTTCCCTATTGTTTTATAGTTTTTTTTAAGGATGGTGCACCTCTCTGCATTTGATAGAAAATCAATATGAGTACAATTCCTGCGGTATGAGTACAATTCCACTGCTATAAATGGTCTAGTATATCACCATCTCTTCTCAAGCTACTGTCTTTCATCTTCCTTAATACTTTGGAAATTATACTATCTTGTGCTGTTAAATCTTATCCGTGTTCCCACTCTATGCAGAAGCAAACAAAACACAGTTATCTCTAGCAAAGTCCTGCAAATTATAACCTTCCATCCCAAAATGATAGCTTAATCTTCCAGGAAACAGCAAAGACAGACAGTGCTTGAGCTTTGGGGGAAAGCAGCTCACTGTGGCATGTGAAATTGGACCAAAGGACATGTGAAGGGATGCAAGGACTGAATAATTAATTTTGCTTTGGATTTTTTACATTGATTCACACAGATGGGTCTTAATGCAACTGGCCTCAGGTGTTCAGTCTTGAAGAGGTCTCTATCATAAAGGTGGGCTTCATTTTCCACTTTCAGTAAAATAAGTACATTGTATTATTTCCCCACCAAAAGCTGTCTGTTGGTAAACACTGAACACAACAGAGCGATAGGCTGGGTGATGCTGACAATATCCCTCTCCTCCATCACTAACCGAGGCAGACCTTGGTACCAGCCACCGTGACCCACAAGCTTGGGGATATTGTGGTGGGGATGCTGGCACCAGCTGGCCCCGTAGCTCAGCGTCTGTTCCTACGCTGCAGTGGAGTGACTTGCTGTTCCTATTACTCTGGCTGTTTAAAAATAATGCATCCCAGAGCTGAAGGAGGGAAATCGCAGGCTCCGGGACGCGAGCGCTCGGCCGGCCCTTCCTGGTGCACAATGGCAGGAAGGCACTGCTATGGTTCCTCTGGAACCTGGGCGGCCTGATATAATGCTGTGAAAGAAATACAGCAAGCAGGCATGCTAAATCCATATACAATACGTGATCTCTGTGTTAAAGGACAAATAATGCTAGATACTTTATCAGCTGCATTATGAAAATGTCTCATCTGTTGGCTGTAAATGCAAATTAAACCTGTGCCATCTTCATGCATAAACCCCATTTACCTTTATCAAGTAACCATTACTCTTCCGTATTTATGCTTTTTTCCTTCCCTCGTGTGTCCTCATACTGAACTACTATGCCTACTACTGACAGAAAATGTAACACGGTTATCCAAGCAATGTTGTACAGGTGAAGAGTGGTGTCAGTTCTGCCCCAGAACCTCTCTAGTGAACCGAGAGAAAGAAAACTGAAGACAAACCAGAAGGCAATCTGTACATGGGATGGGTGTATGTTACACAGGCACAGATAGGCACCAAAATGAAGATATGCTGTAACGGTACTATGATGGTGAGATCCAAATGCTATGTTTGTGTGAGTTTCCCAACCTCCAGCTAAGTTAATATTTCGGACACCACTTAAATGGCAGTGCCCTGCTGGACTGGTCACAGGCTTCTGTTTCAAGCCCTGATTAGCTCTCACCTCAGTGATACCTTGGTGAGATACTTTGATTTGTCACACCTTGATAGTTCCACAGATTAATCAACAAGTTTAATTTACTCTGTTCTAAAAACTGTTATGTGAATGTATGTGAACATATGTGAACATCACTCTTGATGTGAAAACTGCATGTAGGAGCCCAGTTTTGACAAAATGACTTGAAGTGTTGACTACATACTCATCACCAATCATTTTAGCTGCATGCTCACCCTGCACTCACTGATAGAGATGATCAGCCTATATCAGCTCTAAGCATAACTATGAACAGCTCACTGTTGTTTAGACATACATAAGGATTTGGCAAGCAGAGAACCACCACGGCGGGTGGATTTTACCAAGACAAAGACTGTAATACCCACAGTTTCTCCAACCGTGGAATGAAGCAGCAGAAAGGAGCTGTATCATACACAAAAATAGAGACAGCATTCAGTTCCTGGTAACACTGCTGCCTGTTTGAGCTCATAACATTTCAGATCACTGAGGTAAGTGACTTTTTCCTGGTCAAAAGTCATCACTGAGACACCCAGAAAAGGGGCAAGCAATTCCTAATACTACCAAGTCTCAGCCCCCTGCTCTTTCTGACACGAAGTGTGTGGACCTATAATTAAAGTTACAACAGAGGCAAAGCAAACAAACCCCAAAGCCTATTAGAAACATCTAATCATGATTGATAGAAAAATTGCATTATAAAAGTATCATTATCGAAACACTTATTATGAGTACCTTAGAAACCAATGACAAATGCAGGATTGTAAAGATCAACAATAAAAATTAAATGTAAAAAAACCCCAAAACAAATGTCTCCAAAATTAATGACAATATTTATAGAATAGATCTAAGCACAGACCTAATATTTAGCTTTATTTAAATTTTGGCTCCCAAGAGAATTAAAAAACCAGCTGGTATTGTTGATCTAATAGCGCCATGTCGGCCCAAGCAGACAGCGTAAGAACTGTGTGAGGTTCAATGTCAACAAGCTATAGCCTTGGAAAGATTGAGTTTACTATTTTATTTAATGTTTAAATGTTGTGCTGTGATGAGAGTGGAATTAGCTGAAATTCTAGAGTAAATATATGGTTTAAACCCTAATTCATTTAGTCAGTTTAAGCAGAGGGGGAAATACATATCACCCCACTCGTTACCACCAGCTGAACTGTATATTACAACATCAACAGAGAGCGTCAGCCCGGCTTGGCTTCTGGAGCTCAGGAACTTCGTTCTTCATAGCTCACTTTGGTTTTCAGAAGGGATCTGTAATGCTAAGTTATAAACAACAACATAACGATACTAATTCAGTCCTTAATTAGTCACCTATTCAGAGAAGGTAGTTTACTATTTGATTTTTTAAAACCTTAGAAAATTAGGCTCTCTAGGTATTTAATTGTGGGTTATAATATCTAAAATTTGGCAAAGGAAATAGCCTTTTCCTTTTAGGATTCTTTCTCTCTAAATAAACATAATTATAAAGAACAACAAAAGAAGAACCCAGAAAAGGGTTTTGTGCTGATATAGTTAGCAAATGCAGTAATTACATCCAGCAGGACACTGTGGTCTAGGAAGTATATTCTTCAGTTACAGCGCTCCACTGCCTTTCTGCATCCTACACATCTATTCTGTGCTCCTGAGAAAATATCTGGGGCTTGTTCAATGTGAAAGGACCTATGTGAGAATCAAGAAATATAGGTAGTGACAGTGACTTAATTAAAGGAAACATGTTTCTGACCACTGAAACATGAACTGCACTTCATTAAGTTTTCTTCCTTTGTGACCCTGCCTTCACTCTGATATAGCTGTGTATGTCAGCTCTGACCTTTTCTGATTTGTGCCTTTCAAATAAGGGACCAGTGAACTACCGCTAGAAAACTGAAGTAAAAGCATGTAGCTTTTTAGATTGAGCCAGGATAACAATTAACAGATGTCTCCAGAGAAAGCCTGGGCAATTGAAATTTGTAGTCTGGTATCTAGAAGATATTTTGGTAAATTCAGACAGAGAAAGCTAGGACATGGTGAGAAAATTAACCACGGAACTATGTGCTAACTATGCTTTTCTCCACTGCCTTCCTCCCTTCTCTCCAAACCAGTATGGCACTGGCCAAGGCACTGTCAGTAGCATCTTAGTCTGGTGTATCATGGGGATAATAACGAATCCTGAAGAGCGAAGGAATATTAGAGAAGAGAAAAAAATACTAATATTGTTATGTACTTTGAGTCTGTAGTCAGAGCAAGAGGACACCAAGAGAGCAATTCAGCATCTCTGTGCATCAGTCAGAACTAACGGACTTTGCAATAACCTTAGACAGCTTCATTGCTTGCCAATATATATTTATGTTTCTAAATTTACACACACACACATACTAGTACGAGGCTGCCGACAAACTAAAATCTGGTTTGTTGGTGCCAAAATTGATTCCAGATTGCACATACAGAATTACATAAACAACTTCCATGTCCAGAGGTTGTGGAATGTGTAGGAGGGCAGGAGAGCAGCCAGCTCCCCCACCCAGCCCAGCACACACACAAAAAACACCCAAGGGACTATCTGAGTTGCACTGTACCCAGGCAACAAATATTTAATTAGAGTGGCAAATAGGATGAGTGGGTCTGAGTTGTCCCTCCTCTTTTCTATGTTAAGGGAAGAAAGCGAAACAATAGGAGGGAAGCCTCTGTAATGCCTCAAACACCTCCCGCCTGGAAGGATGTTTCTTCCCTCCAGCTCTTCCAGCTTGGCTCTTATCCATCTCATGTGGAGCAAACGTCAGAATAATCCTGACATGGAAATCTCTTAACCATGCTCTAAAGTCTGTCCTCACATGAGGGGGGAAAAAAGAAAAAGTCCGATACATATGTCAATATGAGACTTTCCTAATTGAAAAGTTATCCCTGTAGATAAATACTTCACCTGTCAGGAGTGCCTGCCCAGGTACAGGCCCAACGGTATGCTAATGATGTGACATACAGCATGGTATCATAATCTATCTGACATATCCCTTCTTCTTCTTTATATTTATTCATACTGAGAAGCCATAATCTTTTACTAAGAGGCATTTTTTTAAGAAATAACAGAAAAGCACTTCTAAAGCCCATTTTATAGGGAAACTTTCTTTTTCTTTCCTATTGTTGCATATCTTTATCCCCTCCGGAATGATTTCTTGGTGATATATAGTGCTAGATGCACTTTACCATCAGTTTCTTGGCATTAAATTGCACCCAGTTCAGTTTCTGACACATCCGGTTGAACAATAAAGTTTTTGGAAAAATTTGAGCCCTGACACACAGGAGCAGTACATAATTTTTCTTTAATGTTCCTAAAGGTATCTTTTGCATTCAGGAGACTCTTTAATAGCACCAGACTTTTTTTATTTTTGTTGTTGTTGCTGTTCTACCTCTTTTTGGATCAGATCAGTGAGAGGAACAGAAACTATGGAAAATCTCTGGGTTAAATTTCCTATAACCCTTATAACCTTGAAAAACAAAACTTTACTTTTTTTTTTTTTTTTTTTTGGTCATCTGAAGGTGGACATGACCCCTAAAATAACTTGCTCTCTTACAAACCTGGGACTGACTTTTATTCTTCAGCCAAGGATTTGGCCCTATTTCAGCAACAACCATGGACTCATATAAGCTTGGGAATGACCTAAAATCTCACTCAAAGTATTCAGGTCTCATAGTAATTTCTGTATATCTTGATCTAGAATCTGCCGTATTTTCTACAATGCTTAGACACAGACAAAGAAATTAATTAGGGTATTCCTCATTCAGCACTCCTGGGTCACCAAACAACATTTTTTTTCCAGGTCTTCCAGTTTCTTGCTTTGAGAATGCCAGGCCAAAATAATACTGGGATAATACCTTCTGTATCATGCTGTACAGTGGCCAGTGTGGCATATGCAAACCAATTTTTTTTTAATATCAAAGGTGTCCTCCTCATTACATGCTGAACAAAACAAAAGCCTACATTTCCTACACAGAATTCTAATGCATCATTTATAAAAGATAAGCTAACATGTTGCCTATGAGCCGTAATTAAATCAATAATTCCTTGTGGAGTTCTCATTAACTAGTACAGTAGGAACAGCCATAGCCTGAGGTACTCCTTCCTGCCTGTAGTTTTATTTTTTTTTTCAGCACATCTGCTTCCTATAGTGCCTTTTAATACTAACACCTTGAATGAAAATGATTCCCCTAGGCTTTCTGGCTGGCCACCTTACTATTGTTTTTCTCCTTTAAAAAATAGTAGTGAAATAATACCCTGACCTAAATGAATCAGTTCTTCATAAAGCACTACTGTCTTCACTGCATGTTTGTGATAGATCGTATTTACATAGTCAATCCTTAATAAATGGAACTCAGTATTTCCTCAGATTTATAGTTGCACATTGTATAAGAAATACAATTATCTTCTTTGGTATAAGCCAAATAATTTTTTTGTTTAAGGTCATATTTTATGTCCATTTGCATAAAAGCAGGATGGTCCTGTGATATAATCTGATTTCCAAAAATCTAGGCACAGTTCCCTACTTTAACAGAGACTTCCTGTGATTCACTCTTAGCTAAGCCATGCAGTTTGCCTTTCCTGTATGTTTAGGTCCTTATTCCCTGGAAAGGGCTGGTTAACCTGGAGTTTGGCACTGGTGAGTCACCAGTGTGAAAATGAAGAGGGTGGTACTTCATAGGGTATGCACCAGAACCAACCCCGGCAGATGGCCAAAAAGGAACAGCTAAACAAGGACAGGTCTCAGAGCAGTTTCCCCTGATACTGGTATCCTTGCAATTCAAGGAGGTGCTCAGTGTATTAAATTAATTTCTGTCAAAGATTCACAACCTGTTTTACCTCCACCCATTTCAGCAATGGATAAGAAGGTAGTTTTGGATGAAGGTAGGTACATTTCAAGGCAAAGGCTGTAGCAATTGCTCAGCATGTAGAAGATCCTCTGCCTGATGCTGTTCAAACTCATATCAGACCTCCAGATGCTTTCCCTAAGACCAAAGGATTGGCTGCTGCCAAAATGGGGGTTTCTTCACCTTCCTGTTGAGTAGTTTTTCATTGCAAGAAAGCAGCTTTGCAGAACTAGAAAAGAGACCAAGTGTTAATGTGGACTCATAACACACTCACTAGGGAGACCAGAATCATGGATTGTGGTTCTTACCCTAAGAAGTGTTTACACTTTAACTGATAAGAGGTTAATGGAATGTACATTGACCTAGCTCAAGTGTTTCTGCACCCATGTTTGCTAGGAAAAAAAAAAAAAAAAAAGGCAACTCTCTAGGTCCCTTCCCTCTCACAGGCATTTCTTGCTTGCTTTTTACTCAACCAAACAAAATTTACATCATGTCAGTCACCCTTCACACTTCTAGCTTTGATGGAGCTTGGACCTACAGGCAGAGAATTTTCAGAAACTACATATGCATTTCATATCAGCAATCTCTCCATCCACTTTCTATGCTTATACTCCTCCTTGTGCTGCCAGCGCAGACATTGCTGAAGCCAGGATGTGGGGCTGAATAGACACTGAGTTTCACACTTCAGTGTTCAGCATTTGCTAAGAAAGGAAGAGCAAATAGAGAGGAAGATGAAGTAGAAAAGAGCCTTGACAGGTTTCTGATTAACATGGGAGCCAAAAATGCTTTGGACTGTTCAGAAGCTATTTGTGTTTTATAGATATGGTTTTCTCACCCTTAACACTTAATTGCATTATAAAAGAATTCCTCCTCTGCCGTGGCTGGTTCAAAGCAGGCAGTACCCAGATGTGATGCTCTCCTTATGTCAGTGAAGCAGAGAAGCACTTCATTTGCAGACGGACACAAATTGTGTCTGCCTTTCCTTTGTTTTTATGAGGTCTAGTATATCGAATAGGATATGTTGGAGGCCCCAGTTCAAGTACACAATTCACTTTATGCAAATGTTTATGAGCATTACTGAGTAGGAAAGGCTTTGCCATATTAGGAGCTAGAAAAAAGGAATAGTTTGAATAGTATATGTTCAAAATCAAGAAGATTCGACCACAGATGTCACAGCAAAAGTCTTGAAAGAAAAACAAGTCCAGATAGAAGCAATCTTGTTTATTGATGAAGTTCATGAACTCATTTGTCCCTTTAAGGGGGGAG
>NW_010232276.1:0-3045 GCF_000690775.1 Eurypyga helias | reverse complement strand
CGGCGCGCAGGTTACGCGCGGGCCGTGCGCGGGTGTCACGTGCCCTCTCCGCCGGGCTGTGGACGGATCTGCAGCTCCGAATGGAAGGTGGGAAAGAAGAAAAAGAAATTAAAAGAAAAAGAAATTAAGAAAAAGGTCTATTCGTTCACCACTTTCCCCCAGCGCTGCTCAAGCAGGTTACTCCAAACCACAAAACAAGCCGGCGCCGCAGGCTCGCCCTGGCGTGCAGGGCAGCAGATGAAGGGAGCAGCCGGGACTCACAGAGCTGACGTCTTTACTAGGCGTTATTCCTTTATTTTGCTGCAAAATGGTGTTTACATACAGATAAAAGAAATCGATTTTAGTTTAGCACCGCTCGTTCTCCGGGGAAAGAGAGGGTAAGAAGCAGGAGGAAAATCTATATAAAAGGAGAGAGAAAGGTAAAAAGCTGATAATACAGGTTTCCGTGCTGGTCTGGCTTGTCTTCTTCATTTTGGCTAAGGGCTCAGGCGTTTGCCGATTTACGCAGGGTTCCTAAGCGTTTCGAGAACTTGGTTTAAATGGTAAAAAACCCACACTCGCCGCGTTTCGCTCGCGAATGCGCTCTACTCTAGGGGTGAACACTCCGGGCACAAGTTCATGCAGGAACGGGCAGACTCTGCTCTAGTACATAGAAAGCGCCTGCTCGCGCATTACTACTCTTTTCTTTTTCATCCGTCGGTTCTGAAACCAAATTTTAACTTGCTGATCGCTTAGATTCAGTCTGTTTGATAGTTCTTTCCTCTTCTGTCGGTTAATAAACTCATTGAGGAGAAACTCGTTTTCCAATTCGGCAATTTGTTGTTTTGTGTAAGGTTTCCGTTTCTTTCTTGATCTCCCCTGGGTGGGGCACCAAGGCAAACCTACAACAAACACGTCGATAATTTAGTGGATCAGGTCTGGCTATTAAAGAGAATATGCAAAAAAACCACAAAATAATAGGGCTAAACTCGGTCGGTAAACCTGGCAAAGCACATCTGACAGCACGATTTCTATCTACCTCCGAGTCGGATTAAGCGATTGTCGCTCCGAAAGGGTTACTGGGGGGTTACAAAGCAATTACAGGCATCTCTTAGCAAGCACGTATCTATCACTAGGTCGCCTCTAACTAAAGCGAGATATTTAAGGCATACCATCCTGCACTGAAGGTCTGAGGCATGACTGGACTGCTGCGGGCTGAACTGTCAGGTTCAAGTTGACGGAATTCTTGATGTCCTCCTTTAAGCTGGAAGTGCAGGAATTCACTTCAAACAGAGCAGCCGAGCCGTGCAAACTTCTCTGCAGGCTCGAGTGGTCATACTTTACAGGCTTTAAGTTGGCTGCGTGAGTAACGGTTGGGTCATTTGCAAAAGATTGCCTCTGCCTGCATCTCTCCTCTTGTTTGGAGCTCGCATCGTGGGCGTAATATTTATTGTTGTCTTCCAGGCACTCTTTGTTGCCGTTGGAGCTGATGTTGATTGGAACGGAGCCGGGGAGGTAAGGCTGCGCCGCGCCGCTGAACGCGTGGCTCTGCGGCTGGGCTGCGCACGAACTTGAGCAAGTCCACGGGATCGAGCTCCGGGGGTAGGAAATGGTGGGCAGAGCCGCCAATTGACTGCCATTAGCCCGCAAATTAGGAAAATAAAAGGAATCTGGAGATTGCAAATTCAAGAGAGAACCAACGTAGCCAGATCTGTAGAGACTGCGATCACACATTTCCAACAAAGGACTTCAGCTGTTCTTACAGCAGTATTTAGTTACAACAGGGAATAAGCGGAAAGCCTGAAACGATTGGACGAAACTTTGCAGACAGGTTCTTCAAAGCCGGTAATTTCCGGCCGCGGAGCCACAGCGTCCCCCCTTTTTTTTTTTCCCTTCCCTTTTTTTTGCCCCCTATTAAAAAGTCTTATGATAACACTTGAAATATGAAAATACGGTGCTCGCAAGGGGGAGGGGAAAACATCGTCCCCGCTTCTATAAAAGTGGCCGGGGCAGGCTTACAAAGCTGCGGCGCCAGCGAAAAGATGGGGAGAAAACAAACATTTGCAGAGTCGCCGAGGGAACGGGGCAGCTCCGGGCGTAGCCCCCGGCCCGGCGGTGCCCCCCCGGCTGGCAGCACCCCCAGGGCAAGCCACTCGCTCGCGGGCTGGGAGTCACCTACGATGGATGGCTCCTTCCCACTTAGGGAAAGGCGATGTGGCTGTATAGGGCGCACGCATGTATTTCTGCCCCTGTACACACCAGCACACCGTGTGCGCTCAGAATACGCATTTTACCCGTTTTATAGACGCATTGATTCAATCGCGAGCAACATGATATGCATCTGCACATGTTTGCAATTAAAATCTTAATTGATCGGATATTGCCGGGACTGTCATACTGATTCACTAATGACCGGTATTTTCTTGGTATTTTCTTAGGTCCTCACGTCTGCCCTTTTTACCCCTTTTACCTCTCATCCTCACGCCGAAGCGAAGTTTTTAAACAACTCTTCTAAGACTCGGGCTTTATTTTGTCTTTAAAATAAAATCAAACATCAACAGACCGAGAATAACAACAGCAACAAGACAGAATTACTTGAGCAAGCTGCCGAGATAATAAATAACTAAATACATACAATCGAACGGCTGCATGAAAGAAAATGCCCGGGTCTGCTCTGCAGCAGAGAGATGTGAGTACAGCAGTGGGCAGAGGAGAGTCAGCCTCAGCTGGGTACCCCGCTGCTATCTCCCAAGTTGCATGCGAGGAATTTTCCTCCCCTGACAAAGAAATTATCCCTCACAGTATTGGTTTGGGGGAGGAGGGGTGTACACATATCTTTACTTTTATTCAGAGTTCAAACGAGAGCCCTGTTATCCCGTTATCGCTCCCCTTTTCCCTGCAGCATCCGCGTGAGTACGAATAAAACCATATCTGAGAGCATCCTCACGAATGCTCGTGTCCTTTCCAAACCGGTGCTGGTCGGGAGAGGATGTGTTCCCCACGGGGGCAAGCTGAAGCCCCGTGTGCTGCACCCAAAGCGGCTGGACCTCTCGGGCAGGAGCATCT
>NW_010232275.1:0-855 GCF_000690775.1 Eurypyga helias | reverse complement strand
TTCCCTACCTCACCGGTGTGGTAAGATACGGAAACTGCCAGAATTCAGCTGTTTTGGATAGTTAGTTTGGGCCAGAGAGCCAAGCAGAGGTGAGGGTCAGGGCGCAATAGTGCCTGTCTGAGGAAAGCTCTATCAAGTGTTCTCCGGGTGATTCTGAAGCCGGAATCAACTAAAGTGGGTGAGAACTCAGCGTGACCAGCAGGCTCCTTCCCCGGGGATGCCACGTGTCACCGGCGTTGCCAAGCGGTGCGCATCGGGAATGGATACAGCAGTCACGAAATGGATCTTAGGGCTTGGATTCTGTACCGAGTTTCACAGTGCAGGCAAGACAGTTTTCAGCTGAGTCATGGAAGTGATGCGTTCCCTAATCTCTGTGGTTGGCAAACAGTCCGGTGCGGGCAGGCACCGAGCCGCATGCTGTGGTACCCCCGTCCCAGGCCCGTGCAGGAGAGCGTCTTCGTCCGTCTGGTGTCACGTGCGACGCACCTAACACACGCGTGGCTGTAATCTGGAGTAGTGAGGGAGAAACCAGGTGTACCCAGGTCCTGTTGCGTTGTGTCCACTCCTTCAGAGCAAGGGAATCCTCGAGGAGAACCCGGCCACTGTGGGACGGTGCCCATTCCCGCAGTGAGCCCCAGCCTGCTTGCCAGAGCTTGTCTTCCTCGTGCACGCTTTTGCCTGTTTTCCCCCCAAAGCAGCACGTGGGGAGGCAGCTTTCGGCTGCCCTCCGGCCTCAGCCGAGAGCGTGGCACCAGGAAGGGTTGGCTGTTTTGTTGCTGTTGGTGCTTGGAGAGGGTTAGGAGTCACCTGGGCTTTCCCGGGATGTTTCTGGATGGGAAAAGGTGCAGGTTTTGG
>NW_010232274.1:2873-9733 GCF_000690775.1 Eurypyga helias | reverse complement strand
CCTGCTTTTTCTCAGTTTTCCCAGGTTTCCCTCGATCGGGGAACCCCTTTTCTGCTTCTCTGTAGTTCTCAGCCACGGAGCACACCGCTGCCGCCGCTGACTCTGGCCGACAATGAGTGGCCTGATTGTCAAAGACATTGAGCATCCAAATTCCACACAGAGTCATGAGAGGAGAGCAACATATTTGACAAAAAATTAGTGTTCTCACAGTCCCACTGGCAAATTTTTAAAACTGATTCAGCTCTTCACAGCTGTGCAGGAAAATCTGTAAATCACGAAAGTTACTCCAGGCAAAATTTAAAATGCTCTAATTGCCTGTTGGATTTGTGACAAAAGTACCACAAGAGGCAAACTGATTTCAGTACTTCATTGGCATAATTTAGGGAAAAATCTATCTTTCCTTCTGTAGTAAGTCATTATTACATTAGGTTTAGTGTTCAGACTTTCCTCATTAATAATGCAGCATTTTATACAAAAAATGTGTGTATAATTGATAATCAAATGCCCCTGAAGATCAGAAAAATACAATATTTTCGTGCAGTGAGCTTAAAAAACTCACTGCAAAGAGACATTGCCAGTTGGAATTTTGCTGTGAAACAATGAGAGGTAGATAAACAGCCTGGGCCACAGCCTGCTCTCACTACCCTGATGCAATTGGACTGATCCTGTTGAACCACAGTGAGTTTCAGGAGTTGGCCCAATAAATTTTTTAAATGTAGGTTTAATATTTTATACAACTCCCTCTAGTGCCCATCAGCCCCTATTGTCTGTTGTGTTCACATCCACAGGGTATGCTGGTTAATCCCAACTTGTTCTCTTTTATAGCTCATTTTCGAGTTACCAAAACTTTAGACAAAGGTGTAATTATGCAGTCCTTGGAAGGCACAGTCTTCATAACTTCGGACATAGCCGATGTAAGGATGCAGGGTGCAGCCATTGCCAAAGGAAGCATGCGGTGTCTGTGGTCTTACGGGGACACCATGAGGTGCTGCCTTTGGGGGAACCCATTGGCTGTGTACCAGCTCTTGCACTGCCTCCTCCAAATCTGAGAAAATCATGGTGCCCTCCTAGCCTTTAGGTAGAAGAACATCGTGGTCGGAGAGGGAGCTGGAAGAGGGGACTCCTTTGCCTCCACAGGTTTCTCAGATGTCATAGGGCTGCAGAGGACAACACATGGGAATGGAGCCTGAGAGAGGGGGAGCTGCATGCTGCGGGGTCGGTGCTGTGTGGCTGTGAGATGGTGTGAAGGACGTGGGGATGGACCCATGTCCTGACCCCTTCTTCACCTCAGGCAAGGAGGGTGAGGCATGGGAGAGGAGGGTGAAGGGTGGAAGAGGAGGCTGAAGCATGGATGAGCAGGGCAAAGGGTGGAAGGAGAGTGGGGAGGTTGGCAGAGGAGGGTGGAACATGGAAAAAGAAGGTAAAATGTGTAAGAGGAAGGTGAAGGATGGAAAAGGAACATGAAGGGTGGAAAAGGAACATGAAGTGTGGAAAAGGAATGTGAAGGGCAGAAGAGGAAGGTGAAGGGTGGACGAGAAGGGTGAAGGATGGCAGAGTACGCTGAAGCAGCTTTGCTGTCCCCACTGCTCCTAAGTGTGTTATTTTGGCAGCTAGAAACAAGACTTCATACCATACTGCTGTGCAACATAATTTTTTAAATGGATATAAGTCCAAACCTGCAGAAAGTTTTTCTTGAAAGGCCAGATTCTCACAGGGCTCGGTAATGAAGCTTCACCGATCAAAGTGTCTGGTGCTGGTTTATAGCAGCTGTAAGAAATCAGTGTGATGTAAGAGTAAGCGGGGGAATATCGACTTTAAATATACTGACTTGTTTCGGTTTTAACTGGTATGCTGGATCAAGAATCTTAAAAGAAGATTTGACACCAGCTTTTGTGATAATACTTTTCCCTGATGATACCATACCTTTCCCCCAGTCACCTCCAGAAGTAAAACTAAGAATAAAAGCATTTTTCTAATCTTTACACTTTATATTAAAAAATAACTCTCAATAAACACCTTCTAGGATCACTTTTGACATTAAACATTGATTTCTGTCTGTTATAAACCTTGAAGAATTGCCTCAGGCACTTGTAATAATCTAAGCATTAGATAGGAGCATTTGCACTATCTAATTATTACCCAGTTTAATACAAGCCACACTTCAAAAATATTTGAAAAAAAAAAAAGAAATTATCTTAAAACAAGACCCATCCCCCAGCAATTCCACCTTTGCTGTTGGAGCCAAATATGGTTCATGCCAATACAAGGATTACAAATCAGACCACCCAGTAACACGGCTTCTTTGAAAAGACATTGCAATATATACAGAAATGTCAGGGTCTTTTCCTTTCTAAACAGGTAAAATCGTCTCTCCATTGCCCTTATTTCCAAGAGGAATAACATCCGGCTTCATTCTTTCCTGATTCCAAACCATGCCTCAGAGCTGAGCACAATTCCGAGACACGAGGTTAATGTGGCAAAGGGGTTTGTGAACTCCCATGTCCAGGGCTGACTCCTGCTTGTTTACATTTGAGAGACGTCATTTATTTTTGCATTTTTCTCCCCAGTACATGGCTTTTGGGTAGTGAAAGCTGGGAACATTCTCCCATAATTCAATTTAGAGGAGGCTAGTAGTGTATCTGCAGGCGCTGCACTGAAAATTTCCAGAACAGCCTGAATTAGGTTCTCCTCTACTTCATACGGCTGTTTCCATGATTTAAGTGCACTTGTTTAACTTGGCTTTATAATTCTCACTACAAAAATTATAGAGGAATAAAATACCCAACATAGGAAGTTAAATACTTGAGCTGGGATTAATCTCATCACTGGAACCTGTAACCCTGGGCTGTCTTCTCGGTGGCATGAAGTTTGCAGTGCTGCTCATTTCCCTGTAGGTATCTCACTTGACCTCAAAAGGGCTTGTTTTTCTCCACCCACCCTGCGGAGGACCAGGGTGACAAGCTCACATGGAGTCACATATACTGGAGAGAGCTACAGCTAAGTGGGGTGAATCCCACTTTCCAATGTCCAAATGATTTAATAGAGATGAAACCCAGGAGACGTTACTGAAATGAAATCTGGGCAGAAATGATTGCAATGGTGTTTGGGGAATGGAACAACAGCGTATACCCTGAGAGATACGGGGTGGGCAGAAAGCTTGCCGCACTCTGGGGAAGTTTATGACTTTTCCTGGGTAGGAAAAAGTGAATGATGGCTCCACGAGCTGTCATTTCTCGCTTGGGCCCCATCCTGAAATTTCTTGAGCTCTATGTGGCTTATAAGGACAGCTTTGGGTGTAGGTGGTTTCCTTGGGAACTGTAGGGGCAACGGCAGGACGGACACACCGCCTCCTGGATGCCTCCCAACCCCTTCACCGGGGCAAGGGGTGACTGGGGATTGAGGTCACCCCCTCACCCGGGACATTTGCGGGGAAGCCCCTCACCTGAAGCGTTCCCAGTTGCTGGACTGAAAACAGTACTTCTGAGGAGTCATTTGCTTGAGGTGCTTTTGGGGAGGGGCTTCACCCCCTAGAAGCACCCTGCCCTCACGGCTGTAAGGGCAGCCCAAGCGACAGCCTCAGGCACGACATTTGCAACGCCCATGTCCACACTTGGGCAATGCATCCCAGACATCCGCTCACAGCCCAGTTGCAGTAGCCACCCTGGCACAGCCGGTGGGCGAAAGTCTTCCCAGGGATGGTGCTTGAAGGTAGGGGAACACCTTTTATTATGCCTGGAAAGGTAGAGGAGGTTGTATTATAGGTGGAAAGGTAGACGAGGTGCATTGCACTCACATTTTCCTTCAGATCTGAAAGCTGCAGACCCCAAAGACTATCTTCTGTATGCAGTTACCCCAGTAAATTTAATGAAAGGTACTATTTCTTCCCATAAATGTTGCCTCATTTAAATGCTTCAGTAAAGAAGAGCAATAACCACTACAGTGATGTTTTCAATACAGATTTCAAGCTCTCCTCACGGGACTACAGCCAAGAAGTGTAAGACCGTGGCCATATTACCTACATTGTCCCAATACATTGCCACACACCATGCAAACTGAGGTAAATGTGATTTGGGATCCAGATATCGGCAAGAGGATACAATGGAACGATCAGAAAACATCTCCTGGTGGAAGGCATCAGGTTAAAAAAGGATAAAAAGCTTGGGGAAGGATGGGGTTTAAGATGAAGATTATAAATCATCAGAAATTTGCGATGGAGGTGTAAATCTCCAGGTGTAAAGCAGCACAGCCTTATGGATGCTTGTGTTTGCATTAGCCAAGGATCTAGTCCCGCGTGTTGATCCAGTGTGGTTTGGTACAGGGGTAGAAAGGAGCATTGCAGAAGTGGGAGGAAGCAGCTTCCGTCTCAGAGGGAGGGCAGGGAAGCAAAATATGCCTAAAATAATATGCTACCCAAATAGTCTTTCAGCCTTTCCCGAAGGAAAAATACACTTCTCTGCAAGGAAAATGCCACATATGTACAGCCCCAGGAAAAGAATGAGATCACATCTTTCACTAAAGCTGAAAGAGGCGTTGTTTTTGGTGCAGTGTTTCATCCCTTTCTTCCAGTAACTAGACCTGCCTTACTGCAGTAGGGTGCTGTGGTGCCCATCTACAGCTGGGCTGCCTCCCCAGAAATGTTCAATCTGAAGGGCTAAATCCTGCACCGCCAGAGCAACGCTGCTATTACGGAGGAAATGGGTTTGCCCCTTGGCTTCCATCGGTGTGAAATGGGAGCAGTTCTTAAGTGAAGAGGTGAAAGCTGTCCCACTGACTCCGGCTGCAGATGGGTTTCTGGCATGCGAATGAGGGAAAATAAGCCAACTTTATAAACCAGATTCTGGTCTCTTTACACAAGGACAATTTGTAATAAACCCTGTGGCTAACGTGAAGTTATTGCAGATTTGCACTGGTATGAATGAGGTCAGAAACCAGCCCGGGGTGGCTGGGAGAAGGCAGCACAGAGGTGTCGGAGCAGCGAAATTTGGAGTTTGACTTCCTTCAGCCCCTGAACGATCTCAGCGTGACACTCCGCCTCTGATGTATTTTGGGTCAAATTGATGAGTGTCACGGCTCAGGACCGAGCACATCCGACATGGAGAAAGCCACGTGGAGCTTGTCAGAGTGAGCAGGCACCGTGTGCTAATTAGAGCTGTCTGCTCAATGAATTTAGCTTTAGCTGCTCGCAGAGTGTCTGCAGCTAGATTGGGATTTCCTCAAATTGATTTGTAATTTGAGGTTACTCAATTAATTTTTCTTTCTTTTTTTTTTCCCCTTAATTTTTGCTCTCTGGCTTAATCGCACAAGTGTTTGACTCCCCGTATCCATGCCCTCCTTGCTTCCACGGGTGCCGGTGCTCCCTGGCTGGGTGCCCTCTCCAGCATCGCAGTCCTGATTTGGCCACCAGCCGGCCAAACCTCCCCAGATTCACCAGACGTTTAGAAGGAGGTTTCAGATAAGCAGGGTAGAGGAAATTCAAACTTTTTTTCCTTTTCTGGGCCACACAAGCCTTGCCCAAGGCATTATTCAAAGAAAAATTAGGCTGCTGCAAGATTCACTGGTGGGGTGCAGAATTTAAATAGAATTTTCTCTTGTCCCAGTTACACAAAGTCAGCCTGATTCCCCATCCCTTATGCTGGTGTGAAGTGGGAGTAATTCCAGCCACGTGGCTGGGATTTACTGCCCACGGGAGGGTCTAGCCCCAGCCCTGCGGATGAGCAGGGAGCCAGAGCAAGATGCTCAGGGATGCATTGTGTGGTGGCTGCTCCGGGTGGCTGGTCTTGGACCCCGTGGGTCAGGTCCTCACTACGTGAGCAGAATCTTCCTTCTGATGTGAAAACCTGCATGGTTGCAACGCAAATCTAGTTTTTCCAAGCATTTTTTGTGGTCAAGCTTAGAGCACTGGTGTGTTTGGAAGCAGGGAATGTGGAGTGTGCATGTGTGACTGCTGCAGAGTTGTGACCCTGCATGGGCAATATTTTATGGTGTTCATCTCCCACTGCTTCTAACGTGGAATAACAAAAGCACCCACTTGCCTTTCCAGTCTTGCGACATTCTCTGCTTCAAGTTTCACAGGTCAGAGTCATTGCTCTGCGACAGCAGTTTTATGCCTGGGAATCTTGACTGACTCCAAGGAAGTGGTGCTGTCGCAGGAACTATTTCTTTTTGGGAATGAAATCGTGGCTCCCATTCAGAGAGATTTGATTTTTCAACAACTGAGCCCAGTGACACGAAGAGCTGAATCTTGCAAGGCGATGCGAACCCTTCGCTGCTGCTGCTCAGCCTTGGCCGCTTTTGTTCCAGCACTCAAGACCAAGCATCTGCTGGTGGGAACATCTGGTGCATCCCGAGTTCAATGAGTCTCCCTTCCCCCTTAGGATTATCCTCTAAACCATGTAAAATAGCCTGGAAAAGGCACCAGGCACTACCTGCCCACCCAGGTAATTCGGTTCGTCATTTATGCACTTAAAAAATGCCAACACAAACACTTCGGTGGTATTATGGGATTTTCATGACAAAGATGTTTGTTCTGGTTTCTGTTCAACTTCTTCCCTGGAGGGGCAGAGCCCGAAGCTGTTACTCACTGCCTGTGGCTCTTTCTAGAGGGAGCTCAGACCCGGAGCCAGGCTTCCCTCCTCTTGACTTGAGGTTTTCAATCAGAGCAATTCCACTGACTTCAGAGAGCTGCTTCTCATTTCCAAACATATGCTTAGGAATATAATCAGGCTTACAAATCTCCGCTGGCGGCAAAGCTGAGTGCCAGCTTCCCTTAACGAGTAATGCAAAATGCTGCTGGCAGCGGGGAGCAGCCACCACCCAAAGCTCCACGAGCCCAAAGCCGAGCACAGTCCCAGCTTCCTCCT
>NW_010232274.1:0-2863 GCF_000690775.1 Eurypyga helias | reverse complement strand
GCAGGAATGGAAATTAATGGGGGCTTTGGCACTGCAAGAGCATGATGTACACACAGAAAGGTGGTCTTTGCTATTGTGGCAGCATGGGATAGGGCAGGAGGGTCTCTGCAAATAACCAAGCCCAAGGGAGAAGCAGTGTGGACTTCACCAGCAAACCCCAAAGCACAACTCATGGGAGGTGAGAGGTTCTCCCACCCACCTCTGAGCAGCCTGTTTCAGCCCCAGGTGCCAGCAAGGATGTCCCTGAGCTTGTCTTCGCACAGGAGAAGGTGGCACAATGGGTCGGAGCCAGCAGATACAGTAATAAGCTGCTCACACCGCTCAGCATCACGGTGCTCCAGACATGCCTCTGCTGACAGGCATCACCACGCTCATCAATAAAATGATTCACCTGCTACCGTGCTGCTGCTGGAGCTGGAGGAAATGCTGCTCAGACTTTTGTCAAAGCTGCAGACACTCCGAGCAGGATTTAGCTCGGTGTCTGTGTGTCAGTGCCTACGTGCGAGCAAAACGCACAAGCTGCAGCAGTGGTTAGCAGAGACCAGTGCCACTGGAAGGGTGTCTGGGACAACCACGAGGTGATGGTAGGTGTTACTAAGGACCTACAAAAGACCAATGCTCTTCTGAAACAACAGCTGGAGGTTGAGTGGGGCTCCATATGGGCAACCCAGAGCCCAAGCTCGTGTAGATGCCCACATTCAAACATCAGCATTTATAGATCCCTTCGTCTGCCAGTTGTGCCCCTGCCCATGGTGTCACCCAGAAGATCTTTCTGACCACTTCTGACCACTCTGACCATTTCTCCCACCAACACCCGGCCACTGTTCCCAGCCACCGTGGTGGTGTGCAGCTCCAGTACACGATGGTCCTGTCTTGTGAAAAATTCATTAACCTCCCCCATGGAAATGGTAAATCATCAGGGTGGGCCTTAAGAGCGATGGAGAGGTTCTGCTCTCTGCAGAGCCTCAAGAAGAAATTCAAAATATCCAGGACCACTAGTGTGTGTCGGGATATTTGTTCAGCTGAGGCTCACTGGTGTCTCTGGCTGGACATCAAAGTGGGCTCTGGATTGGGAGGGAAGTGTGGGCCCACAGCTCGTGTCTGCTCCATGCCATGGTTTTGGGGCAGGGCGCCTGTGTGTGCAGCTGTGTCATACCTGGCAGGACACCGCAGGCACCAGGCAGGCACTGGGGTGCTTGGGCGTCAGCAGGACATGGCATGGGGTGGCTGAGGAGGGCACAGCTGGACTGGCTTGTGTCCTGGGAGGGTGGCACTGGGCAGTATTGCCTGGCCACATCTGGGTGCAGCACTGCCTTGGGGGGGGTGCAGCACTACCTGGGGTGGGTGCAGCATTGCCTGCACCAGGTGCAGCACTTATTGCAGCACAGCACTACCTAAAAGCAGTGGCTGAGCCCCAGCAGGTACCAGCATGCAGGGCTGCTGCTCCCCTGCTTGCACGGCTACCACGTCCCCCACCTGCATGAAGCCAAGCACATCAACAGCACCTCCAAAATGACCAAGACCAGCAGCACCAGGGTCTTGGCTAGGTGACAGGGGATCCCACCGCTGCCTCTGGACACTCCACGCACCCAGGACTACCCAACCCTACTGTACATCCCCTCCGTTTCCTTCTGCCCCTCTCCTCCATGGAGGAAAATGGAAGTTGCCTTTTGTCTGGCAGGGGTCAGACAGAGCCGGTTTGTTCGATAAAGCTTTAACGCTTTGTGAACACGTAGAAAAGCTCAACCCGGGGCCCTTTGACAATCTCTATTGTTTTGCAGCTAAAAAAAAAAAAAAAGAAAGAAAGAAAGAAAAAAAAAAAGGCTAGTTTGATTTAAAACACCAAGTTCATGGCATTTCAAAGAGAAATGATACACAGCATATGGATTTGTGTGATACGGGGAGATAAAGCAGGGAATAAAATGCCAGGCAGGAGCATTACAAACGCTGCTCTCGGGGGTGAGCCTGGTATTTTGCCATCTGATTATTTTAAGAGGTTTCTGTCTTCACAGCAAAATCTCTGGCATTAACTTGCCATTGCAACTCTCAGCATTTGGGGCAAAGTCTGGGAAAGGAAAAGGTGTGAAAAAGATGAAAGAATAAGCAATACTTTGCCCTAATGTCGAGCGTGCCCAGGAAATGGCATGTATATGTGCATACGGTCCGCTTCATCCACACTGGGGTTCATTGTCTGCAAAATTCATAAGCCACATAATGCGCCAGTTGCCAAGCAAAGCCAGATACGGGAACCCTCCCCATAGTTTATTTAAGCAATAAAATTTAAAAAAGAAAGTGACTCCTGGAAGAATCATACGAGGTGGTGAGAAGGTCAGTTGATTGAATATTTCATTTATTGAATGTGCAATTGCCAAAATAAATAATTCGGGGAGGCAAGCAGTAGTCAGGAAATTGAATGTGTTTTTTTGTCTGTGCCGAAGTTTCCCTTGAGTGATTTCCTTTGGAAGCTGCTGTTGCCCGCGGAGCGCATCCCACTCCTCCGGCTCCAGCAGCAGCCCAGGCACTAGCGACGTGCTCTTCCCGGCCGGCCTTCGCCAGGAGAACAAAAATGTCTCGTTTCACTGTCCTTATAATGCACGGAGGAAATAGGATTAGGTCCAACTAGCAGCAAGGTAAGTAGGATTAATGGCTGGCTTAAATAAACTGTGCCATTCTTTACAAGGCTTCTCGATATCGTTTCTGCCTGCTTGTGCTGCGTGCAAGGCAGCGCATTGCCGTGCCCAAGAGGTACGTGAGTAGATAAGGTTTTGGGGGGATTGGAAATGTATACTGCTGCACAGATTTTGTCCTTTCTTTTTTCATATTTTTTAAGAAATCCGACTTTTGCCGTTGTGAGATGATGAAA
>NW_010232273.1:0-5331 GCF_000690775.1 Eurypyga helias | reverse complement strand
CAAGTCCAGAGGAGGCCATGAAAATCATCAGAGGGCTGAAGCACCTCTTCTGTTATGAAAGGCTGAGAGAATTGTGCTTGTTCAGTCTGGAGAAGGCTCCAGGGAGACCTGTAGGGGGCCTACAGGAAAGATGGGGGTGGAGTTTTTACAAGCGCTTGTGGTGACAGGACAAGGGGTAATGGGTTTAAAATGAAAGCGAGTAGGTCCTGATTAGATATCAGGAAAAAGTTCTTCACTGTGAGAATGGTGAAGCACTGGAACAGGTTTCCCAGAGAAGCTCTGGATGCCCCATCCCTGGTTGTCTTCAAGGCCAGGCTGGATGAGGCTTTGAGCAACCTGGTCTAGTGGAAGGTGTCCCTGCCCATGGCAGGGGGTTGGAACTAGAAGATCTTTAAGGTTCCTTCTGACCTAAAACATTCTATGATTCTCTGGCCTTTCTAGACTTCTGCTGTTTGACAATTAAAGGGCTGAATGACAAGAGATGAAGCCAGATACTGCCTAATACTGTGAAGCTTTAGTTGAGAATAAGCATCTAAAATCTTCACACACCGTCCAAAACCAGAACAGTGGGAGTTGTGTTAGGATCTTATCCTCTCCTTCTGTTCACCACTGCAAATGTCTGCTGTGTGAAAGTGTGTTTCTTGCAATGTTTCTCAAGGCTCAGACAGCTCTCAATGCAGGGCAATCTCAGTTGCCATAAAAAATTCCCTTTTCTTCCTGATTTGATAGGAAAACCTAAAATCTTGAAGCTGTTGTATGCAGAAACTCAGACAGTTAAAGTGGACGGAAGAGACCTAATTTATAAGCATGCTTAAAAGCTTGGAATTTAGTATTATATGCATTCCTTTTAAGTCTTACACATGAGTTCTGAGTCCTAGCATGAATAAATGTCGAGAAAGAGGCTAGATGTAGCTGTGGTAATTTTATCCATTCAACTGCACATGGCAGTCATGTAAGGAACTTCATTCCTTTATCATAAAGAGGGATGGTTTGCTTTTACTCAGCTTAGGGTAGTCGTATACTACAGCCACTGTACTTTGATATTTGTGTTTCTCATCCTCTACTTCACAGCAGTCTTCTTTTATATACTACAATTATGAATTCTGGTTGTGGTTAAACTACAGTAATCTAGTCCTCAATTATAACATTTATAAGTTGAGTTCTAATGTGGAAGAGAACTCCTATTTAAAACTTCTGTTATTTTTCCTTTTTAGTCACATGGATGGTCCCAACTTATAAGAAAAGGACATGAATTCTCTTCATCTTAAATGGAGCTGTCTGGGGTAGAATTTGCTATTTTGATTTCAGTACATGCTTTGATAGCAGTTTTTGAGAATCTGGGATTCTGAAACTTATATTCTTGTGCATCTCAACAGATAAATTTGGTCAACGGGCACTTGTCGGAAAAGTATGCATGGATATGAATGACAGTGTGCCACAATACAAAGAGACCACTGCTGACTCTGTCCAAGAGACAGAAAGGTAAGGTGATTACATTGATGAGACAACCTTTAGAAATAAGACTTTTTCATACATCTGAAATATGAATGTGCAGCTGGCTAAGAACTTAAGAGTTGTGAATTTATTAGGAACAGTTTTTTTCTTCCAACAGTATTGTTTCCTACAGTTCTGGCAATTCCTGCATACCCAGTTGCTGCACAGCCCAAGAAGTTTCTCTTCAGCTCTTCCAAAGAAAGTGAGAAGTTACAGCTCAAGGGTTTAGAGAGAATATGTGTATGTTGTTGTCTCTTTTCTTTGTCCTCTTCTTCCTTCACAGCTCTGTGTGTGGAGGTGATGTGACCTGACGTTGGATGATGGGGTGTCAATCAGTTCCTTTTACCCTCATTAATTTCTGAGCTACTTCCTTCTACCACTTAGGATAAAGCTTTATTCCAGTTGTGGGATTCAGGTTTTGTGTAGCCCATTTTAAACATGCTGTGGTTCTCTCCTCCAACATAGCACCAGTGAAGTTACTCTAGCTCACTGCTGAGAGAATGAAGAAGGATCGAATCAAGGCAATGTACATAGCGGAGAGGACCCAAGGCTGGAGTGTGGCTGACTGCTGTCTTAAGTTTCCCTTACGTTTTGTATCCATGCTCAAAAATTCTTAAGCAGGCATACAGCTTTTCTTACAGGGACTATTTATTTACTTGTATAAATGTTTCAAATATCACGCTGAAAGAGAAAGTACCTAGCAGTAATACAAACATTTTGTGGCACTTGTGTGAAGTTGCTACGTTATTTTTGCAAATTATGCCAGAAGAATGCCAGTAAAAGTTAGACAGGGTCATGGATTTGTAAAGGTGTTTGTATTTAAAGACAGTTTTAGAGCATGTAATATTTGTAATTTGTATTCTACTAACATTTGTTTTCCTTCATGTAAATCCTCAGTTTTCATAATGCAGTGTGAGTCAGGCTGAATGGGCCTTGTAAGAGATAACTTTCTTGTGGTTTTGCAGATGGAAAATTCTAGTCCTAGAAAGGACTCAGGCTGAATGCGTTGGGAATTAGGATATATAGTGGATAGTCTATTGCTACAAAGTACTCTCTCTTCTGTGAGGGGGGACACCCACCATTGCAGTAGTGCATAAAATGCTGCTTCACTGGGATCCCTGCCTGAGCCTAAGTAATTGGCCTGCGAGCATTTCTCTCAGCCTGAAAGTGGCAGAGCTTCCAGTTCTGATTTCTTTAAAACTTTCGAATGATCTGAATAGCTTTCTTTTAAATACCTACCTTGTGCCTCCAACACCCTTCACATGTGATTGTGTTAATAACAACTCTTTCTCAGTATTGGATGATTGTGCCACAAGTACAGCAGAGCTGTCTAGATAAGAGAGCTGTGTGCTTTTCAGCAAGGACTGGGAGTCCTCACCTCATCAGGCAATACAATTGCAGAAGGATTAAAAAGCTCTTCCTATAAGAGGGCAACCTTTTTTTTTTTTTGAGAACTTAAGAATGTGATCTGTTACGCTATCTGAAAATGAATGACACGGATTTCAGTTCTTTACTGTTAACATCTAGAAATATTAATATTATGTGTATGGAAACAATACACAATTCAAAGTGATTCATATATTAAGACTAACTACTTTGCTCTGCAAAGAGGGCTGAATAAAATGTTAGGGAACTAGAATCTAGAATACATGTGGAAAGAGGAGGGCCCATATTCAAATCTGTTCTGCTACAGAAGACAGTCGTTTGGACCTGAGCTTCTTTCCTCATAGAGAAATGCATAAGCCAAAGAAGTATCGAGTATTTTGAGAAAGGTATTTGAATTATGAAACAATGCTCACATTGTTCAAAGAATGTGAAAAACATGAAAACATCCATCTCGAGGTTTTGGATTATCACCTGAGATTTCTACTTGTGTTACAGTTTCTGCTCCAGTGAATATTTTATTATTATATTGGGTGAATAAGTAAGAGGAGAGACAGACAGACAGATGATAACTAATTCACATTGCATTTTGGATCTCAGAGTTAGACAATGGTGGGCTCAAACTTTTTGGTCATTGCAGAAGTTGAGCTTAGGTCTCTCACTGGCAGATGGTGATCTAGCACCAGCTTCACTGTTGTGAATCTAGCCTCCAGCATTATTTTCTTTTCCATCTAAAGGTATTTGACAAATTTGATTCAGTTTTTGTTGTAACTGAAATTATTTTTTTTTCTGAATATAAACTATGACATAAAAATTCACAGAGATCCTGTGCAGAACCCATCTCCAACTGGCTTTTGGAAATTATTTGCATACACTGTGCATCCGAGTTTTCAGAGAATTTCTTCCCTGCAAAGTCAGAGGAAGCTTTACTTCTCATCTGCATTATCAGTATTGACTACTTGGGGCTCTTTGTAGAGATCTTGGAGGTAGCTTCCTTTATTTAACAAAGTAAGTAACTCTATACTGTATTTTCCATAAGGTAGATAATCTATACAATAACATTAATATAAGCACTTCCAGGACATCAAGGATCTTTTAAGTGAATGACAACATAGGCAACTACTGTAAGTGAGGTATGAAATATTGCAGCATCTTTTAATAATGGGACTTTAAATGGTATGGTATGGTATGGTATGGTATGGGCTGCAATTTAAATTCACGGACAGACAAATTTAAGTGTGGTTTGGGTTTTTTTTTCCTCTAATGTTGCATCTCTAGTTTATAATTAAGTTTTCAATGAATTTAATGTAACGTGTTTGGGTTTCAGTGAGAACTCAGAGTAATTACCACATGTTTAATGTGAATTATTGCAAATTAAAAGAATTCTGCATATGCAAGGTCAAATTCACAGCTAGCATTATTTGGTGAAATTCTCCTGACTTCGTTGTGTTTCTTCTTTTTATTTAATCTGAGAATCTGGTGAAACTTCCTGTAAAAAAATTGATCTCTATCTGAAATTCTTTATAGGGAATCTAAGTAAGTATCTTCTGTATTCGTCATAATTTATAACACAGATGACAGTTTTATAACAGATTTTTTTTTCCTACCCTTTTTCAGATTTATTAAAGAGCTACTGAAGAAGAAAGTAAGTAGAGTTCTGCTTTGTACTCACTTCTGTGTTCTGAAGATCCGGTGTGAATATATGAAATAGCGACAAATCAATAAACATACATTCTATGTAGTAGACAGATATCATAAGTCTGAAAAATGTTCTGCTAGCCATGTTGTTGAGAAATGGACATGTAGCAATGTAAATTCAGTTTTGTGTAGGCAGAGCAGAACAGAGTAACGTTTTTTCGTGTGATCTCTATTGACTTCAAAATATTTGACTTCCTAGAAAGGACAATTTCTGTTAAATAAAGGTGAAAGTCAGTTGATCATTCGGTGGTATATAAATAGATGAGTAAAAGAAGCTCTCACCAGCAGAAATCATTGTTTTTACAGTGCAGTTACTAATTACCAAATCAGTATTTTGGGTCAGCACATGTCTTTGAGTGTGTTTCTAAAGAAATTCAGGTTTACATTTCGGTGGTTGTGCTGGGTTCAGCCAGGAAAGGGTTAAATCTCTTTACCGTGGCTGCTAGGAAGCTGTGTTCCTGGATGCAGAGAGCAGCACTGATAAGTTCTTAGCTGGCACTGGGGAATGCCTGCACTGAATTCAAGGTCTTTCTCTGCTTCTGATCCTGCAGCTGCGTTCCCAGCTCTGCTGTCTCGCTGCAGGCAGCGTAGGGGACACACAGTTCAGGCACCTGACCCAAACTGACCAAAGAAATATTTCATTCCATAGTACGTCATGCTCGGGGCAGAGGTGAGGAGGGGTCTGGGAGCCATTACTCTCCCTCCCTTTCTCTCGTTTGCTCCTGTACACCTGGTAACCCTCTCCCTGACTCCTGC
>NW_010232272.1:0-532 GCF_000690775.1 Eurypyga helias | reverse complement strand
CAGCCCCTCTCAGGGGTGTCTGAACTGTCACCGCTCCTTTGCCGTGGGTGTGAGAAGAGTTGGGGCTGGCTGGAGGGGTTCCCTCCTCAGAGTCACTTCCCCTTCGCTGTGTCCCCACTGGCAGCTTAGAATGTTCCGGCAGGTCACCCTCTTTGGGACGCCGTGTGCTGCCCAGCTTTGTACCCTCCGTCCCGTCCCACGTGCTGAGCAACATCTCTGCAACTTCCGTTTTCCTTCTTCCTCACTTCCCTTTCCCACAGCTCACACCAGGGCGTCCAGCGGGACCGTCCACCCAGATCCCAGGGGGTGTCGGAGAGTGACAAACCTCTCGGCATGGGAAGCTCCATCCCGCTCCCTTCTCTCCTCAAAAAGCGCAGCAGCTGCAGCCACGTGTGTGACTCAGTGTTCCACTGACGGGCACTTCCCACGCTGCCCCGTTCAACCCAAGGCCACGGCTGATTCCAGCGCTCACCAACGCCCTTTTGCTCACGCTCCCCGCCGGGCCTCCCGCACCAGGGAGCCCAGCACAGCC
>NW_010232271.1:410-633 GCF_000690775.1 Eurypyga helias | reverse complement strand
CCGCCTGTCCCACGCCACGGCCACCAGTCCCGGGCAGAGCGCTTCCCCGCAACCCTGCCAGGGGTGATGAGCAGTGCCCTGTCCCCGCTCCCCAGGGAGAGCCGTGGGGTGTTCTCCCCCCGCTGCCCCGTGCCAGGTCGCGGGAGAGAGGGGCAGCGCAGAGAAGGTGCGGGCTCAACCTGCCTGCGATGGAGACCTTGCCTGCAAGATCTCTATCGCTTCC
>NW_010232271.1:0-274 GCF_000690775.1 Eurypyga helias | reverse complement strand
CCGGGGGCCTTGTCAAGCCTGGACACTGCCAGGGGACTTCCCTGTAGTCTCGTGCCGTTGCCGTCGTGTGGACAGAAGGCTGTGACCCCCGCAGAAACAGCCCCTGTACCCCCCAGGGGTATCCCCAGTAATGCTGTGAGGGGAATCCCACAGTCGGGGAAGGGGCAGGAAACGCCTTGCCATATCTGTGGGATGGGGGCCCACCAGCACCCTGGGTGGGTGCTGTGGCCTCCCCACGTGTGATGAACTGCCAGGTCTCAGCCCGGAGGGGGAG
>NW_010232270.1:258-646 GCF_000690775.1 Eurypyga helias | reverse complement strand
CCTGGGGCCGCGAGGGGTGGGGGTCCTGGGGGAAGTGAGGTGCAGCACACAGGTTTAAGGGAGCAGGGGGAATCAGCCCCCTCCCTGCCCTGGCTCTCGCCTGCCCAGGGGAGATCGGGTTGTGCTGCAGCACCCCTGACCTGCAGCACGTACGCTGTGAGTGGAGCTGGGACCCCGCAGAGGCCCTCAGCTCCCACCAGCTCTTCTACCGGCCACCTCCGAGCGAGGCTGGCACAAGGTAAGGGGCACGGCAGGGACACGGCGCTCAGGCTGAGGGGTGGCACACGCCAGGCTCTGCCTGCCCTGCTCTGTGTCCCACGTCCTGCGCCCTGCCACCTGGCTCTGTGCCCTGCCCTGCTCTACCACCACTGACTTCGCACCTCCCCGC
>NW_010232270.1:0-216 GCF_000690775.1 Eurypyga helias | reverse complement strand
ACTACAGGCAGCGTTGGCTTTCCTTGACATGGGCAGGAGTGAGGCAGCACTGGCTGCGGGGATGGGGTGACCCCAGAGCAGGGCTGGCAGCGGACGAGGGGTGTGGGGCCACCACACTGGGGCTGACCGGCTCCCCGCTCCCTGCACAGGGAAGGCCCATGGCATCGGTGCGAGGAGGTGAGTGTGGGGGCACAGGGCACCCGTGCCTGCACCTTC
>NW_010232269.1:0-1912 GCF_000690775.1 Eurypyga helias | reverse complement strand
ATATTTATATAACATATGTGTATATGTGCATGTGCATATAAATGCACACGCAATGGATATGAATATATATGCACAATGAAATATCATGATGTCAAGAGTCCAGATCACACTTCATTCACCTTAGAGCAAAGTTGGCTTTAGGAAAGAGCCATCACCGTGCTTTGATCAGACCTTCTCTCCGCCTCTCCAAGCCCAGACGGCACCTCCTCAGACACGTTATCCCTCCCCGGCCGCAAACCAGGAGCCAGGGCAAATCACTCCTCCCACACCGACATATCGCACCCCCACGCAGGTACCACGCTGCTTCCAGCATCAGGAAACCCTCAGGTACGTGCAGATCACATTCTCGCCCGAGCAGAGAAACATCGCTCAGAATAGCAGTGAAGCCAGCAGAGTATGGAAAAATACGAAAAGCAACCATATTCAGGAGTTCTAAAAATCAAACTGTGATAAATATCAGCATAACGAGCCTCATTTGGGAACACACCGTTCTCCCAGAGGAGACTGTCTGACTATCAGTGCCTTTAGAAACACACTTTCTCCAGGGCTCTGCACGGAGTGCAGGGTAAGATAAACACGAGTGCCTTTTCCCAGCCTGCTCATCTACAGGCATCTAAATTAAGAGATTGTGTTATCAGTGATAAAAGTTCATTGAGGGTTCATTTCAGTTGGTTTGAAGGTTTTTAAGGAGAAGAATAAACAAACAGCAATTAGCACCATATTTAACATCCCTGACATTTCGTGCAGCCTATTTCTATCACTGGGAGAGGAAGACCCGCTCTAGTGACTCGCTGCATTTCTGCACAACGTTGCGCATCCGCCTCGAGGAACCCGCCGGGTGGGAGGTGGCATGTCCCCTCAGCGACAATGCTGCATCACCCATGGGCACTGATGGGACAGCCAAGGTTCAGCACCCCTCTTGAGTCTGCAGCAGCTCAAAACAGAGTTCCTGATGGTCTGTGAAATGGAAAACCAACATTTTTGGTGCCACAGCTGGAAGGAGCAAGCCCCGAGCTAGCCCAGTGCCAGCAGGGCTGCACCAGCACCAATGCTGTTCACCCATCCTGGAGGTTCCTGGTGGCCTCTTCTACTTGGTGGTCTACCAGATCAAAACATTATAAGATGGATATGTGATTAGATCTGTTAATTTTAAGCAACAGGCATACAAGTTTCCTTTACAAAGCCCCTTGCCAGGTGCAATGGCAGCGATGGAGCCGTATGATGGAGCACCCACCAGCAATCACTCCCTTAGACAGGTAACAGGATCATCAGGCATTTTAGTGAGGATAGTTAAAGGATAAAAAGTAGAGGCAGATAGTCTACTGTGCTTAGCTTACTGATGTGCAGAGCTCTACAGTACAGACGTCTTAACACATAAATTTAACAATTATTATTGTGTTGCCCTTTTCCAAGAAAGGGTAAAGGAGATTTGTAGGAGCACTTAACACATGTAAATCCCCACCTCTTTAAACCAAAGCAGTGTGTTAAATGGGTCCATAAATATCATAAGTATTCTGTCCTTTTAGAAATCATACCTTTTTTTCCCCCCTCTTTTCAATGCAATTAAACCCGTGCCTTATTATAACACAACTCTTGGGAACCAGACATTTTAAAAACTCCAAGCAGGTGTTTATTGAGAAAGACAAAGATCTTCCTTGGGTTAACCGTAAGTTGAAGTCAAAGGCAAAAGGCAGCCTGCGTAACGCACGGTCCAGAATCGCAATTGGGCTGTTGCTTTTGCCAAAACCGAGATCAGATCTCATCCAGACACATCTCATCCACATACAAGACCTGAAACGTTCACCTGGGGCTTCTTTTTCATGTCTGAAAGACCTTTGGCAGCGAGGGTGGGATTTGTCCGATTGTTTGGTTTTTGTCCTTCATGGTCATCTGTATCCTCCCCCTCTCCCCT
>NW_010232268.1:0-3272 GCF_000690775.1 Eurypyga helias | reverse complement strand
GGTCCCTTCCAACACAAATGTTTCTCTGATTTCTATGACTCTATGATCAGCAATAAAATCTGCATATATAAGAAGTTTTCCCTTTTCACCTTATCAAGGTTTTGATTGTAACATATTTCTTTAATGTGTAATTTTTCTTGTGAAGATATGGAGCTGATTTCTACCTCATGTCGCACCTATACAAAGAATTCTCAATCTCAAGCTCATGAGACCACCAAAATTTATAACAATTTTAAAGGACACCATTTTTCCTCTCTGTAGGTACATAATTTTGTCTCCCATAAGTGCTAAGTAAAAAGCATGAATTTACGAAAACATTATTTTAAAATATAGCCTGATTCCTAGAGCTTTTAAACAAAACTGCTAATATCATTAGTTAGTTACCTATGAAAAAGTATAGGTAACATGTCAATCTTTGTTTTGTTTCTCTTTACCTGAGAATCAGATATAACCTATTACATGTTATAATTGGAGAGAGCAAATCACTACTAAAAGATTTAGGTCTCAACATGTATGCTTATAACTTTTTCTGAATAGTTACTCATTGACTACTGGCTTTTGCATATCTGTTTTTATTATTTTTAAGTTAGAAACTCTTTTATATGTATGCAGTGACATCCATCTCCATAATTTTTACACCTCTCATGATCCTTTACATGCTCTGTTGCATCAAATAAATATTTTACCATCATTCCTTTAAAAGGACATAAAAAGACTAGCACAGTATTTTAATTAACGATATGATAATATCTCCTTTTATTGGAGCATGGAATGGTAACCTGTTACAGTTTAAACCCAGTAGGCATGTAAGCCCCATACAACTGCTCATTGACTCCCCCATCAATGCAGTGGGGAAGAGAATTGCAAGATTAAAGTGAGAAATCTCCTGAACTGAGATAAAGAGTTTAATAAAGCAAAACTGTGCATGCAAGCAAAGCAAAACAAGGAATTCATTCACCACTTCCCATTGGCAGGCAGGTGTTCAGCCATCTCCAGGAAAGCAGGGCTCCATCACATGTAATGGTTACTTGGGACAACAAAGCATCACTCCAAATGTCCCCCCATTCCTTCTTTTCCCCCATCTTTATATGCTGAGCATTACATCATATAGTATGGAATATCCCTTTGGCCATTTGAGGTCAGCTGTTCCAGCCTCCTCCCCTCTCAACTTCTTGTGCACCCCCAGCCTACTTGCAGGTGGAGTGGTATGAGAAGCAGAAAAGGCCTTGGCTCTGTGTAAGCACTGCTCAGCAATAGCTAAAACATCTATTATCAACACTGTTCCAGTTACAAAGCGAAAACAAAGCCCATATAAGCCAGTATAAAGAAAATAAACTCCATCCCAGCCCAAACCACTACAAAAATTAAAAAAGTAATAATAAAAAAATTTATATAGTTGTTACACTGAAGTTCATGTAAAAATTCCAGGCTCTTGATTTTGGGACTTTTAGTTCTACAAAGGAAAAGCTATACAGCTCCAAAGCTCTGTCTAACCTAATAAACCTTACGAGAAAGATGCAGTAAGATAGTCTTAGAAATAATGGAAAGTTATTCTAAAAACTTCACAGCTTCCAGGAATCTTTGATGCAGAGATCTTTCATCAGAGTTTGTCCTTAAAATCTGCTACATATGAAAGGCCAAAATATACACAAATATTTTGATATTATCCATAATAAGGGATGAATTTGTGAAGACAGAGTGGAAATCATTATTTGCTTAAAAATAGATCTTCTGCTGCATATCTTCAATATTGTGCAACTCACACCACATAATAACGTGAAAATTTGAATGATAGCAATTGCCTGAACATTAGTGTTAACACTGAAGTCACAATCACAGCCCAATTCAGTGCATATCCATTACTATTTATCTCCATTCTGTAGTTTCACCTGCCTTTTCTCTAGTATGAATAAATCATCAGATCAGATGGCAAAAGTTTATCAAAAAAAGACACTGTCATTCTCAGCATAGGCCCGCCATACTCAGTCAACATGTATTTGGTAAAGAAAAACATCACTCTGTTTCTAAGGAGTGTATTCTGTTAGAATTGCTGATGATATTTTTTTAAAGATTAGCCAAAAAGGGAACTACTCCCGCATTCCACAGAACTAGATCCTTTTCAGTTAATTACAGATGGCTTGTTCTGATTATGTTCACTTCTTAGAAGACCATGCACCCACAAACCGCACACAATTTCATATCCTGAAGTGAGAGAACGGTTCACTGAAAAGCTGCCAGATCTTGAAGATGAAACATTATTGAAATGTGGTGAGACTATTAGTCAAATATCTTACTGAGGTATGATTGCTTATGCATGTGTTTAGCTGCAGCTGAGACTGGTAATCTTGCGATTGTTAAAACTTCCTGTCAGAATAGCAAAGTCAAGAGTGAACTAAGGTATTTTTGGAAATGTTTTAGTTCTATAAGTAATATCAATGGCATAGCTTCACCATTGATCTAAGTAATGAAGATATGTTTTTTCACTACAATTTCTTAGCATTTACACTGTGACTACTCATACAGTATGAAAATGTAGATAAAATAAATGAAATAATATATGGATATCATAAACAGAAATAAAGATTGTAGTAGTAGTCTTTGGTTTATCCCAAATACATCTCTGCAGTGTCAGATTTCATTTTCATCCTCTGCATCCTTTGTTTATGATTGCTGTTTCTCTCAGATTGTGTTAAAACACTAGCCCAAAGAATGTTGGGGGATTTTTTAGAGTCAATTTTCTGTTTACGATTAAGTGTTCCTATGCCCCGTTCAAGTCACCAGCTGAATATCATCCAGAAATCGTAGCAAGTTAGTGAAGCAGTACATACTGATCTTGTTTTATACTGATGTGCAATGTGCACAATAATGCACTTTACAATACTAACAGACAACTTGTAAGTCAAAAATGTAAGAATAACCCATGAGTAAAAAGACTTGGACATGTATCGTTAATCCCACCTTGCCATAAAGGGAAAGGATTAAAAAATTTGGATAGCTTGCTTTCAGGGTTTTTAGTTCTGATATAGTGTGAAGGTATGCAAAGATGAAACATTTGTCTCGAAACTGGAGAGACATGGATTTGATGGATGGACCGCTCAATGGATAAAGAACTGGCTGGATGGTCACACTCAGAGAGTGGTCATCATTGGCTCAATGTCCGAGTGGAGATCGGTGACGAGCAGTGTTTCTCAGAGGTCAGTACTGGAACCTGTACTGTTTAACATCTTCATTATTGACATGAATTATGGCATTGAGCGTACCCTCAGCAAGTT
>NW_010232267.1:0-11048 GCF_000690775.1 Eurypyga helias | reverse complement strand
GTGTTCCAGAGGATGAGCCGTGTAACCGGGCGGTGTGGTGTCAGACGGAGTCATCCCCTCTGGTACTCTTGGTTTTGTCACGGGTTCCAAACACGGAACCTCTTACATTGTATGACTTTTCCGAGCACCAAACGAATTACCCCTTACGGCTTTCGGGTTCGTGCAAGCTGTGCAGAAAACACCCTGTGCTTGGCCAGCGCGTAGCCACGTCCTTTTTTAATGCACTGCTTGATACTGTGCGTGTGTGAAAAGCCAAACTACAGCCCCATGGCCCTGTTCGGTGATGTGTGTAGGTAGAACCACAGGTGCAACAGGCCGGGAAGCTAAACCCCTCTGCTACTCCCCGCCGAGGCCAGTGGCGTTCTGCCACGGACGGTGCTCGGGAGGCGCAAAGCACAGCGATAGCGAGTTCACACTGCGGTAGGCAGGGTTTGATGTTCGGTTTTCAGTTACTCCACACCTATGGCACGTTCAAGTCAGGGGTAAATCCTGGTTAATTTCACAAATGATTGGGTTTAGGTCCTGTCAGTAACAGTTTTACAGGTGTTTTCATATTTTTATTAGCTAATTAAACAATTCTAATCTCTTAAAAATCTTAGAAATTTCATTCTGGAGGTAGATTTTCTTTTATAAAGGAAAAAAAATCACCATCAAGACCTGTTCCCATATAGCTGTCCACAGCCACAAAACAGTATCTATTTTTTAGCTAGAAATGTTATTTACATAGTTTCACATTTTCAGAATGTGAAATAACGTCTTCTCCAGTGTTGTCAACAGGACACGGAATTGAGCCCTGGCATAAAATTGTTGGTGGAGAGACTATAACTATGGCCTTTCTGATTGAAAGAGTCTCATATAAATAGCGATTTTAAGGTCTGATTCTGTGACCACCAGTGTTTCATTACAGTTTAAATAAATGAATGTATAATCACATGAATTAGGATTTATGGTTTAAGTCCTTAGTCACAGCAGAGTCACAGTGGAAAACAGTAATTTAAAGCTGGAGTAAAAAGTTACGTATCTTGTTACCAGCCACTTGAACCGTAACTAGTTCCAAAGAAGTCAGCCATACACTAAGAATGGCCCTGCATTCTGAAGCTTCTTGATGTCCTCTCTTAAGGTAGCTATAACTTCTGCCTTGCATTTGATTCTGTATGCCATCCCATGCATCGCCTGATAAATACCTTCTCACATGTATCCTCTGCATGCTCTGCATGAATAGATTTCTTCAGGTTTGCTGAGAGCCTCTGAAGAGGTGCCAGTGTGCTGTGAAGAGCTAATCGTAACGCAGGGGTGTGTGCATAAACCAGCATGCTTGTGAAAAATCAGGTTAGAGACAGGTACTAAGGAAAACTCAAGTTTTTTAAGAATTTGGATTGTTTATGTGGTTGGATCAGCAGATGGCAAATATGACTCAGTATAAACGTTACATAATTCTTCTTGGGAAAATAAAATCTCAAGACTGTGCTCTAATTGAAAAGATCATCCAGAAAGCTGCTGAGGAACAGCATGGAGAATTGGGATAGAAGCATCAATGGAGCAGATGCATGCAGTAGCAGCAAATTCAGGAAGATTTTATGAATGTAGAAAGGCTCAAAACATAACACAGTAAACCTCTCAGCCTAGTGCCCAACAAAACTACGAGGGCCGAACAGAGCATTTATTTAATTTCTTTAGCAAATAGAGCAGAAAACAGTTATTATATCAATTTCAAAAGTAAAAAGGAGCTTAAGCAGCACTGTTTAATGGAAGGGTTAAGCAAACGTGAATAATTCTAAAGGGCTGCTGAAGTGAAGGATTCAGAACCTGGGTTGGTCTGCTTCAGAGATAAAATCGATAGTGGACTGTAGTAAGCAAAAAAAACCATACCGAGTTGAATATAAATGGTCAAACCTGTCAGATCTGGTGGACGCTGCTGTGTTTTTAAATGTCTTGCGTTCTTTGTTCCTGGCAATATCAGGACAACACTGTGAAGTGTTAAAAATTTTATGTGCGATAAATGCGTTAACTAGACACAGAAAGTCGAAATGTAGCTTTATAATTTGCAGCAGTTACAGATGAGAAAAATAATTTGTAAAAGAGCCAAGAGACCTTTCAAAACATTGTATGCTTTTTGAGCAGTTCCGTTCCATACACAGCAGAATTTTGATTTTAGTATTTGTGAAGACGTTTTAAGTTATGACCACTGCAGCTGTCAGTGTCTAAGTGGCATCACACCTTCAATCTCAAAATTTCTCTTAACACAACATATGCCTTACCTTCTGTTTTATCCCATTTTCTAAAATACCAGAGAAAGCAGTTAGCCTACCTAGAAATTCTTTAACTGGTTTGTCATTGGAAAGGACTGGCATTGACTGTAATAAGCAGGGACTTTCCTTAATGTTTTTACAGTGCAACCGTCACTTGGCTTTGCTCTCATTTCAGGGTGACAACTCTTGATTTCCTCCTCCTGCAGCCCCCCTTACTTAAAGGCAAATTAAATGGGTGCTTCCTAACATTCTGTGATTTCTCCCTCTCTGTTTTCAAGCAGAAGCATGGAAGGGATATGCAAAATTGAGTTGTAAATATTGGGGGAAAAAAAACCCAAATCTGTGATATCAAAAATAGCTGTGTAGGATAGCAAACATATTAACATCATATTTCAGGAAGGACTGTCTTATCAATTTTCTCATGTAAAGGTACAAGGAATGTTTCAGATACCCATTACAAATTCTGAGGGATATTCTGAGCGGGAGCTCAAAATGCTGGAATAAACCATCAGATGAGTTTGGCAGGAAAAAATAAATTAGCATTAAATAGGCCTAATTATTCTTCTCATTTCTGTCCACCCATGGTAAGCCATGGACAAAAGATTGCAAAGTGCCCAGAGACAGTGCTATTTCTCATGCACCTAGGTGAGAGGAGGTTTTCAGGCAGTCTGATACTGTCTTTTGCTCCTTATGGTACATACGTAGTGTAAAAAAGACATGGTGAGCTTCAACCAACCACGACTAGCTTTGTGTCGGCATTGCTCATGTTGGAGGTATCTGACCATCAGGCTCAGAGGCTAAGCCCAAAGCGGAGGTCATAGGAGCACGCCTGAGCTCTTGAGGCCAGGGGTGAATGCCCACCACATCCTGGTTCCCTGTCAGGGTGAAACCAAGGCACACATCAGCCTTCCTCTGGAGGCCTTCCTTGGAAGGTGGGTGGACACAGTGGACGGGTCTTCAGTTTAGGTAACGGACACACCGGAATACTCACATGCTGCTTAGTTTAGCTCTCGCCACTAAAATGTGCAAAAGGACTTGCATCTTCCTCCACTGTAAAAGAAACGGATAGAAGCGGAAGGTGCTAAACCTAACTCACAAGGAATAGAAAAACACCGGGAGTGATACGGTTTGAAAAGAGTGCATGAATGCTTGGACTCATCAGATTGAATAGAAGCTGAAGTAAAGGGTAAGGAAAAAGCCATTTTTGATGATTTCTCCACAAAGGTCCTGTCTCTGACCATCCAATTCTGACTAGATCACGTTTTCTGTAAATACTCGCTTTCAGGCACGTTGTCGTGGTGTAAATTTGTAGCGGAAAATAACATGCAAGGCGATGAGCCCTAGTGATGTCGCACAGCAGCAAGACGCTGTCTCAGCATTTGCATTGACCGACCCTGCTGCACCGTTCTCGTGTGGCTCTGAACACACTGAGGAAGCAGCAAGAAATCAAACTATTGCTCTGTCACCCAGACACTGACCTACGGAATCATCCGAACATACCAAGGGAAGCGTGTGGCATTCCCCAGAAGGCTGCAACGTCCCACTGCTCGAAAGGAGATCTCGGGTACAGGTTGTGTCTGCGCTGGAGAGCTGAGCCTCCACAAAACAGAGGTGGGATAGTCTTGACAGTAAGTCAGATCTGTCTGCTGTGCCATTTCCAGTGCAATTGCAATTCTGCTCTGACAGAGATGCTAAGATTAACTGGTATATCTATACATTTCTTTACATGTATTTCTTGTGTGACAGCAGGTGGGATTAGCAATATAATTATTCATCCAATCCTTCTGTTCTGTTGTAGGTTTACATCAGTTTGCCATCAAAATATGCCCAAGACTATTTTTCATGTATTAGAGAGAAATGCAGAATGAAATGTGAATGCGGGTAGGTAAGAGCAGCGTGCTGATTAGATGCCCCAATCCAGTGTGTGCTGACAGCTTCGCCTGTACTGCTCAATGCACAGCTTGTTGCAATAAAAATAACTCATTTCTACCTTTGATCCATTGCAACCTCTTTTGGACTTAAAAATACTTTCCCCTTCTCGTCTTCCCTTTAAGATATGTACAACATTGCCTACGCTTCAGATTTTGACTGCCTGGAAGAAGGATCATAGGAAAGTCTCAGCTGAAACACGTTAGTGATGAGGGACCCCGACTGAAAGTACAGACAGCTGTTAAAACTGTGCACAAATGCCTACCGGGTTTAGCCTACAGGAATGCACCGGCACAGGGACGGACTGGTGCACTCTAAAGTAATAGCATAGCTGGAGGTGTTCTGCTGGGGGGGTCCATTCTGTCTGTGTCTCTACTAATAGCAAGTGTTATATAGGAATATATTGGTAAATCACTCCTCAGAATTATCAGAAACGGTTGAGCACACACTTGCTCATCATACATCCTCCAGGTATGTTTATGCTCATGGATGCACGTTGTGATGACCAATAAGGCAGAATGTATTTGAAACTCCAACTGTGCTGCTCTGCAACACATTGCTTCAGACCTCATTGGGTCCAGGAGAGAGTAGTTAGTGGAAGTGAATCGAGCACACAGAATAAAATAGAATATATTTAGATAATGATCTGGGAAGGCTCAGGACTGTCTGTCTACGTTTCAAAGGTATAAATCTCAGACCAAGAGCTGGGCAGTAAGACCAACTGTTCCTAGTTGGTACGACTAGGAATAATAGGAAGACACGTGAAAGGAGAAATACGTGACAAAGGCAAAGTTATGATCATTGTTGCAGTGAGAATTAACATGGAATGACATGGACACAGCACCGTGTTCTTTGCAAAAACCAGATGGATATAGTGCTGTCAAATACACACTGAAGAACAATCTTCCACTGGTTCTCTTACTAGCTGTAATTTACCAAATCCTTTCAATTTCTAACTTTGATAGTTATGCGTAACACAAATGATGCAGCTGGTTTACTTTGCACTGGGTTCTTGGGTCTGGCCAGGTTTTTTTGAGTGAACATAATTATCTGTGGTGAAAAGGAGTTGACGTTTCAACTACCTGGGCTTTTGTTTACAAGCCAAGTCCAAGGGGTTGACTCAAGTTACAGTCCCATAAGAAAAGTGGTGGGTTTTTTAAACAAATCAATAAATAAAAATAACTTGCCTGCACCAGAGTAAGTTCCCCAAAAGAGTCTAAAGGAACCTCAGATCCAACACTGTGAAATTAAAATGGTGTGGTTGAGGCTGTTGTTTCAATTGGCCTTGGTACTGGATGTGTGGAAGGTAGCAAATGTGATGGTAATAACCATTAAGGGCTTGAAGGGGGATTTTGAGGAGTACTGAGACTGGTGTCTGTGCCCGGTGAACTGGTGGGCATCTGGCTACATACAATAGTGAAGATTCTGTACAGCTTTTGGAGAAGCAAGTCATGTCTCATATATACGAGAGTTCTGTGACAGAGTCAGAGAGCATATGAAAAATGGAAATTCAGTCAATACGTTTTGTTAGCTTTCCAAAAAGCTCTTGGCAAGGTCCTCACTGAATACGTTTAAAGAAACTTACCAAGTAATAGGGATGATACTCTTGTGAATGGACAAGCGGTTAAAAGAGGGAAAGTAAAATGGAAGAATGGCCAGTTTCCACAATGGTGTGAGGTTGACATGAGAGCTGTGAAGAGGTCTGTCCTAGGACCTGCACTGTCCAGCAAACTCAAAGTCTCTGAAGAGAATATGAAGTGAAGTCACAAAGTTTGCTAGCAAAAAGCAGGTTTCACAATAGCTTGAAATAAAACTTGAGTATGAAAGAGTACGTCATGGTATTGTTCTAGTAGACAGTAAAATAGAAGGCGGAATTCAACATTGACAGAAGGAAGTAATAATTGTTGCAATGTAGGAGGGAGATTTTAGATTCCTCTTTTACAATTCCAAAACTTATGTTACATCTCTGTAATCTCAAATTATTGGGGATATTTCCATGAAACAGTCCATTTAATGCTCTGTGGTAATCAAAGAGGCAAATAAAGTCATTGGGGATTACTGGGGAAGGAAACAAGCATCATTGTGTCAATGTGTAAGGCCATGTGTTTGTCCTCACTCAAAAAGATTACGACAGAACAAAGCAAGATACAGTAAAGAAGAAAAGGTATAACGGATGCATAACACAGCCTTCATATAGCCTAAAGAGACTAGGCCACTTCAGCTTTAAAAAAATGATCACCGTAGGGAAATGAGATAGGCGCATATGAAATCATGAGTCTTATGGAAAAGGTAAATAGAAACCCATTATCCGTTATTTTTCCCTAAACAAGAACTAGGGAAACGCAATGAAATTGTCAGGGGACAGGTTTAAAACACATTAATGTATTTTTTTCATTCAAATGTTTTAATTTAGAATAGGCTTAGGATTGCTTTGTACTATGCTTAGTTGCATGTGCTCTTAGTCTGATAAATTCCCTTTTAGCGGGGAGACTGCTGCCTGTGCGCGCACGCTGGTAGCAACAGCGCAGAAGCGATAGGTACGTAAGCTTTGCTCATCATCTGGCTAACCCACCCTGACTCAGGATACTGCCCTGTGTAAGAGCGTAGATTAATGTAGGCTTCATATGTAAATCCAAGTACACAGAGTGTTGCGTACCTTGTTTTTGTACAGCGCATATACAACCACACAGGGATTCTGATGTTAGGGGTACTTCCGCCGTCTGCCAAGGGGAACAATTGGTACCAAATTGTCAGAGACAGCGATTTTGTGAAGCCAATGCTTTGCTCCTAGCACAAGATTAGGGCCCCTGCCATATTTTATTCAGATAGTCCAACGGTAAAAAAGGTTCTTCGTTCTTAATTACTTCTCCCAGCACCACAAAACAACATTCTAGAGTGTTTATTAAAATTTGAAAGCTAGCCCTGTACTGCCTAGGGAAGAAAGTTATTGCTTTTTGCATGAGAGGACGTGGTTATGCAGTGCATTTCTAAATCTCATTTCTCTCTTGTGTAACTGGATTACAGAGGAAAATATTAGCATGAGTAATTTGTTTGCTAATGTGACAACTCTCTCATTTTCGGCCTTCAGACAATACAATAGATTTTGGTCAAAAATAATAATTGGTCAAGTCTATGGCTAAACCAGCCAATTAATTTGATTTATGCTGATTATTTATCCGATCCAAAGGTGACTATCGACCCCAGGCAAAAAGCCCTACTAATGCGAATTCAGCAGCTAAGTTAAAGCTAAGATCTCGGGGGCAGAAATATACACCAGAAAGTAGTAAACGTAAGATAAATGTTTTTAGAACACAGAAGCGTGTTGACCTACAGCAGAGCATCAGCAGCAAAGGTAGCAGAGAGGATTGCGAGAATACAAGCATATCCATGACGCTCTCCTGACTGGAGCTTATTCAGCAAAATGCATACAGGAATTAACCTTCGGATTCCTTTCCACAAGAAGAGAAGTGGTACGGCTATTCATGATAGATGTTCTGTTTCCATATTCTATTAAGGGGGCCTACAAGGGTACTGGGAGAGGACTTTTTACAAGGGCCTGTAGTGATAGGACAAGGGGTAATGGGTATAAATTGAAATCAGGGAGGTTTAGATTAGATGTCAGGAAGAAATTCTTCACAGAGAGGGTGGTGAGGCACTGGAACAGGTTGCCCAGAGATGTTGTGGATGCCCCATCCCTGGATGTCTTCAAGGCCAGGCTGGATGTGGCTCTGAGCAACCTGGTCTAGTGGAAGGTGTCCCTGCCCATGGCAGGGGGGTTGGAACTAGATGATCTTTAAAGGTCCCTTCCAACCCTAACCATTCTATGATTCTATGATTCTATGATAAGAGGACAGCGAGTACAGAGACATAGTCTGCTACAGATATGCAAATAGGCTGGCATCATCCTAGAAAAATATGCAATAATTAATGCAAAGTAATCTTTAATCAAATAATTAAGTATGCCACAAATTGGAGCTAAAAAGAGCCCCCTCCAGTAGAGATGCAGTGTAAGAAAAGCATATGAAACTCCATTAAAGCAGGGTGAATAACTAAAGTAGGATGAATAATTCAAGTAGGAAAATCCTTAAGTCACATAAATCTGATAACTGCTGTGATGAATTTTCTTTACCTCTGTTTCTCCTTTCATACCTCTGAACCTGTCAAACACTGTAGTTTCTTGAAGATAGGTGTTGTAATGGCCAATTAGTGAGCTTCTGTCACTTCTACTTTATCACATCATTCCTTTTCATGGTTAAGGTACCGTAAAACATTTTTTAAATTGAAACGGCAAAATAGGGATCTGCCCAGTGTCATTTTGATGTTCGCATTTCATCGAGTGGTTGCTTCTCTGAGCGATATCCCGGTGAAGACACCGCCCTGCATTAGCCTAACAGCTTGTCATGGTGCAGTTGGTTTCCTCACCACTGCCATGTTAACAAGGAAACAACAATCCGGATTTGCTGTAGAAGCCAAGTCAATTTCTTTTGTTTCAGGTAGGATTGTTTTTACATCAAATCATCTTTTCCAGTTATCTTGAATCTTCTGGTAGTGTACCTGATGTAATATACGTTGTAATATGGATACCACCTAACTCAGGTCTTCATTTACTGTGCATTTCTCTCTCAACACAATTTTTAAACTTCCTGTCATAAAATTTCTCAATATCTCTGTTTTCTATTTCTTCCTCTTCCTTACTATCACTCCCTGTTTCTCACAGGGAAGATTGCCCTGTTAGGATGGCTGTAGTGAACACACACATCGTTCTTGGGACCGTTTGAGTGCCAGCTCTGCCTCCTCCTTCAGTCTGCGTGGCTTCAGTTAACTTCAGCCAGTATCTTCACCTCCTGTGCTTCAGTCTGATTCTTGGCCCACTTCTGGCGGATCTGAGGAACTGTGCTATGGGTGAGATCTCACGGTATCTGGCATAACTAAGTCTCCCTCATAAATCTCCCTTTATGTAGGTTCTTCGGTCTGGAATAAGAATTTTCCAAGTTTCCTCTTAAATTGAAGGGACATCAACCAAGTGGGAGATGATGGCAGTGATACTCCCAACAGCAGTGTTTGTCAGTGAGTAGCCGCTACTGGTGCTGCTCCATGTGCAGGTTTCTATCACCAGATGGGGAAAACGAAAAAAGAATCTGTTACTGTCTATAAATCACAAATTGCTGCTAGGTAAAAACTGCTTTTGACTCCAGCAGCTGTAGATGTAAAGGCCACCACAATGCCAGTAAGGGTTGCAGCGTGTCAGCCAGACAGGAACAAGTGTGCATGAATAAGGTGCCCAGAATTTGTTCTGGTATGTTGTTTTCCCTACCCTTCTTTCAAATACTCCTTTTCCTCTTTCCCAACAGTAGCTAAAGTAAGGGACATGCTTAGCGTAATGGAAAGTCAAAAGGGATTCCCTCTACGTTGCCTTTGCCTGTTGGAATATTTTGTCAAGTCCCATTTCAAGGACCCTTTTTAAACCTTAGCGTTACAACTTTGAAGGAATGCTTTCCTGTTGCATAAGCTGAAAATGCTTCTGGTAATTATAAAGGAGGGTTGAAGACCTCACCATTGAGGTCATGACCACTCTCAGGTGTATCTTCAGATGAATACGAGTTGGAAACTTGCATTTTTCCGTAAGAGTTGCATGTTGCCAGCTGTTAGTGATTTGGAAGGATTTAGGATCCAGTTAAAGCAAATCGCTCTGATACTGCTTTGAAGAATCTTGCAGTGACTGACTGCAACTTGCCATGTTTCTTACCTTACTCCTGGATAGGAAGTGAAATGCTGGAGATAATCTATTTGTTATAATTTTTAAGAGAGCTGTTGTATAAATATTTTCAAGTAGTCAGTAAGTCTGCAAATAGATTTTTGTTTGTTTGTTTTGATGAATATCGCAGAAATATTGAATCTTATGTTTCGGGTGCCAGTGGTTTTTCAGGACTCTTCCTGCTGTGTTTGCCTCATTTCTACAGCGATTTCAGTTCAGGTAAGTGGCTGTGGTGCATTGGTGTCCAGCACGTTATCAAATTCTGCAACATGTTCTAGAATGTGGCATTGCAGGATGACACCTTGAAAAACTCTGTCACACCTGTCCCGAGTTGCAGTCACTTATTAGAAACAAAACTGAAAAATTAGTGGGAGGGACAAGCCACATTGAGATTCCAGAGGAATGAAGAGACATCTGCTTTCTATGCTATTTTCTCTAACTGTTTGACAAAAACAAAGCGACCCCGTTCCTACAGTAAATTTTATATAGATTGCTTTTCTCTCTGCTTAGTCATTCTGCCTGTAAGTTTTGGAATAAGTGAACAGGATATAAAAAGAAATGACTCCAGATGACTTACCACGCACCATGGTGTCCGTATAAATCTCGTTAGATCACCGTCTGCTGAAGGAGGGTGAAGTCAGCATTTGTAAAGGATTACACTTGGTTATTCACAAAGAAACACAGGAAGCCTCTGCATATGGGCCCGTTATTAGAAATGGGTCGAATAGATCGGTTTTTTCTAGTGAGAAGGGAAACTGAGCAAACCAATGGGTGGTCGCAAGGTGGGGTTGTTCATCTACGCAGTGATAGGAGAACTAGAAACACTTCCTAAGCTTTTCATTTTAACAGAGCATGATGAGGAGGCACAACAGGTCTGATAAACATCCTGTAAAAGGGACAAGAAGTACAAAAATATGCTTTTAGAGTTTATTGAAACCTAAATGGGGGAAGAAAGCCTTTCCTCTATAGCGTTCAGGCGGTTGGTGTGAATCATCCAAAGAGGAAACAACTCGTGTGCCATAGAGGAGGCCGCAGAAGGAGGATGAAGGGGAAGAGAAGCAAGCCGGGTTTAAGCTCAGGCCTCGAACGCATGGCCCAGCGGCTCCCAGCCCGCC
>NW_010232266.1:1913-7748 GCF_000690775.1 Eurypyga helias | reverse complement strand
CATGTGCTGTGTGATAGCACTCGAGGCTATCTTGGACGAGGCTAAGCTGCTAAAAGCATGTGAAGGCCTAGGGCTGCAGAACTGGGTGGTTGGTAGAAGACTCACAACTAGGCATGCAGTTCCACAACACAATAAACAGCATTTGCTCCAAAGATCACCATTCTCATGCAGGAAAATGGCTTTGCCTAAAGCAAGGAAAGGTGTGAAAATGGAGATTCACATCATTCTTCCAACCTCTGTTCCTAAATCCACCAGGAGCCAGTCACGTCCCCTTGCGTGGGTACGGGAACCCCCAAGACAGCCCTGGCAGCGGCTGATGGTTGCAGCAGCACACAGAGCAGCTGCCTGTGCCACGGGCAGAAGTTGTGTGCAAGTGCTCCGACTGAGCAGCTCAAGCCCTCCATGGGCTGGCAACCCGAGGGCTCTGCAGAAGGCACAACATTGCTCCTCCACTAGGCCCGTCCTACAGCAGCAGCATCGCCCCCCACGCACTCCCTTCAGGAGGTGAGTATGCTTAGAATGGGGCAGGAGACACAGTGTGCCCCTTGCAGAGCACAGGGCTCTTGTAGTAACCAGAGTCCTGGGCTTCACCTTGGTTTGACAGGGAGATGCCACTCTCCTGCAGCAACAACACCCACGCACGAGGAAATGCCCGGTAAAAGCCACATCCTACACCTCCGGCAGGCATGCCTATTTCAGGATCCCTTCAGCTGGGATGGCATGAACATGCCAGGAGCATCACTTTGTTGGGCTAAAGCCCTTCTGCCGCTCTGCAGCATGCAGGATGGAAACCAGGGCCAGAGGAGAGAGGAGTGAAGGGAGGGGAGGGGTGAGCTGGGCCTTGCCGTGCTTTGATGCTTTGGCGCTTCCTCCCCTGTCCTTTAACGGAATCCTCAGAGCCTCCTCCAAAGCACCGACAGCCCAGGGACCTCCCTCCTCTCCAAAACGTGCCTAGCACACCATCTCTGCCTGGGTTCCCACATGCCTGCCTGGGGACAAAGCTCCCTCCCGCCCCCTGCTCAACACGGATTGTTCAATACCTCTTCAGAAAACTTTTGTCTTTCAGACAGGCGATGCTGAGCACTTCCCAAAAATGCAGACCCTGTCAGGTGCCCACTATGGGACCCTCACCACCACCCCTACCAGCTGTAAGCAGAGCAGCGAAACCAGCCCTGCACTGTGCCGACTGTAAGCACTGGATGGAGCACTCAGCCTGCTCTGACTCGGGGTCTCGCTGCCCACGCTTGGCTTCCCTAAAACACATGCCGTTCACTAGCAGGCAGCTCATTCTGCACATCCCTGCCACCCACCTCCAGCTCTCTAGCTTCTTCTGGAGCTGCGGGGCAGGTGGATGTGCAGCCACAGAACTGGAAGGAGGAAATCTGCCAGCTAAAGAGTGAGATTGCTGCCCAGCAGCCTCTGCCGCTTGAGGCTGCAGCGGCCAACTGTAGCTCTCTGCCTCGTTACAGAACAGCCTGCTTCTTGTGTCAGTCTCCAGTAGCATGTCCTTTAACCACAAGTGAAAACAACTGATCCCCCACGAAGGCACATCTGCTCAGAGTCCATACTACAACAGGGAAAAAAAATGACACCTTCAATATAAACCAATAAAGACTGTCTGATTTGGTTTGCCCCTGTTGCTACCCAGCGAACTCCCCACTGGGTTAAAGACTGGTGACATCTGCTAAAAAAACATCAAGACTGAGGAAAACAAAACTGGGTAATGAATCACACCAAGCACTCGATGCAGCTGGAAGTCAAAGGAGCAAGCCCTCCCCACTTTGCTCCCCAGCTGAGGGGAGCCAGGACCACCGGACAAGCACTGCGCAGCCTGTGGCTCCAGGATACGTAAGCAGAGAGGCATGGCAGCAGACACTGGGAAATGGTGCAACGTGGCAAAGGACGCGACGCGAGGGGTTCACTACAGTCAGCCTCTGGCTCTCTGAAGTCAGGAAATGGCAAAGTTAACTCTGCCCCCTTGTGCATCTGCATCATGATACAGGCTGTAATTAGACCACATGCTTCTTTTCTTCATAATGAGAGCTGGCACACACGACCCACCTCCCCATCACCTGCAGCGCGGAGCCTTGGGATGTCTCTGTGGGCACCCCATACACACTCATGCAGAGGGATCTTGCGCTGAGGAGGATGGGCAGGGGTTGTGGATGCTCCTGGGGGATCCCCTTGAACAAAGAAATTGAAGTATCTGTTTATGCCTCTCCAAAACTGCAGCCTTGAGCCTATTACAAAAGCAGTTTAAATAGTCTGCTGAGGACAGCATTACTGTCCGGCTTAGGAGTTCAAAAATCATGACTCATCCTGCCAAAACGGCGGTTGGTTTAGAAATCACATGCTCTCTTCTAAATGTGCACTGGCAAAAGCTGGGGAATTTCTCAGCTCTGCTTCTGATCTTTGCAAGGAAACATTTAATTCTTTCCTTTGCAATTAAAGCAGAGTCTGCTGTAATCACAGGCACCCAAGACCTGGTGCTCTGGGACCAGGCTGTGACAGACCCATGTGGTTTCAACACAGACAACCTCCCTCCTGACCTGGCTGATAAAATACAAAATTTCTACCCTAACCGATTTAATGCACGTATTTATCTTGTGGTCTCAATTTGGAAAAAATATCAGATGTATGACCACAGAGTTAACCAACACCAGCATATTCAGCAGGTCCCAAAGTAGAGGGAGTTTCTTATGCCCATCATCAGACCAGCACCTGTGAGACTGAAGTTGGTCCCACAAACCTCACTCAGTTTTTCCTCCAGTTTTGGTAAACCAAGCACCATGCTGCAACCTGTCCTGGCGTTTCCAGACGTGCATCCGCAGACACCCAGTCCTGTTTGTGCAGGTCGGGCATCAGGCTGCTCACCCGACTTTAGCTGGGTTTCCCCAGGGGTTCAGTTAATGCCACTGTGGCTTCTGCCCACCAACCTGTGCCCCCCTCCACCCCTGTAGGGGCAGGCAGCAGGGGGAGCAGGGGGCACAGGCATGCCGACCCACACTCCCTGCAGGGCAGCCCTGGACCCACACTGGCACACAGGAGATGGGGACCACAGCTGCAAAGCAAGGGGCAGAGCTTGACCTGGCAGCACCCCCACCAAGAGCAAACAGGACCCCAGCCCAGGCAGCCCCACCTCCTTCAGGGGCCCTGCACAGCCTCAACTAGTGCATCCCCTCTGAGGCTCTAGTGTCCCCTCCATCCCTGCAAATGCACCTGTGGTCTCAGCCTCAGCTCCTCTCTGTAAGCTCTTCCTAACAAAGGGGATGATCTAGATTAGAATCATAGAAACACAGAATGGTTTGGGTTGGAAGGGACCTTAAAGTTCATCAAGTTCCAACCCCCCTGCCATGGGCAGGGACACCTTCCACCAGACCAGGCTGGTCAAAGCCTCATCCAGCCTGCCCTTGAAGATGGCACTTTCCTAAGACACCAATGCAGATCTTCTCCTCCCTTCCCTTCCACGCTATCCCCAGCATCCTTCTCACCAAAGCAGTGTTTTCATTAGGAAAATGCCCAGGATGCAGAATGCAACAGTACCGTAAACCCTGCAGTGTGTCTGAGGAGCAGTTGCAATATTCAACCCCATCCAAGCCGGGCTTGTCCCTAAGCCCCAGAGTGACAAAATCCCCCCAGTATTGGGGGCACCTGCAGAGACCGAGTATGGCACTCAGGTCTGCCTTCAGTTCTCTGTGTCTTTGTGGATGGGGACACCACTCTGACATTTTATATTTCAGGTGGTCACAGAGTCAACATAACAGTGACTCTTCTTTTTACTAGCAGGAAGGAAATGTTCCCAAGTCACGTTAAAACCTGTGGCACATGACCAGTGCTTCTTGAAACACCCAGACAAGTTCCTCAAATGGGTCCTGCTCTCGCCACCAGGTCACACGAAAGGTCCCCAGCTTGGCTGTGACAAGACCAAACCCCAGTGCAGCAGAGAGAATGGGGGGGCATTCGCAGCTCCATCACATCACACACAGAGCATCTGTCCCAGTCCACCCCTCCCAGCCACACATCGGTGCCTGCCCCTTCACCAGAAAACACCTCCCACTACCTTCATCCCGCTTGCGCTTGTTGCTCTCAGTGCCGGGGGAGGCGATTCCCAGAATCCCGCTGATGGAGTAGGACGAGCCAGCAGAGTCGGTGCTGACAGAGGACACCTGGGTCACAGACCCCGTGGAGGCTGCAAGGCAAGTTCAGGCGGTCAGCAGGCAGGATAGCATGAGTGCCAGCCCACCCAAAAGCCACCAGCCCCTGCAGCATCACCAAGGTGGGCTGGGCTCCGCAGCCCCTCTGGCTGGGGAAGGACCCCCATCCAGTCCAGTCCAGCGGCGTGCCACAGCAGAGGGTAGGAAGCAAAGGCATGGTTGCCCCTTCATGAGTGGCCAGAGCCATGCACTGCTGGACAGGGGTGCTCCTCCTCTAGTGGCCGGTCGCTCCATCCTGAGAGAGGCACAGTGGGAAGGCACATTGCCAGCAGACGCCGTCAGGCCACACACCAGCCCATGTCATCATCACGGTGGATGGGGGTGGCAGGGAGCACAGCCATGCAGGGAGAGCAGCCTCTGCACATGGGCTCCCCAGTGGGGTCCCGGGGTGGCTGCCAGCCTCCGGGCACAGCACCTCATGACAGCAGAGCAGCATGCACTCGCCACGCGTAGTCTGGTGCCCCAAGCCACTACTTCCAGACAGGGAAGACCTCCCCACCAAGAGCTGGAGATCCCAGGGATGTCCAGCTGTGGGCAATGTGGCTGAATGGCCCCAAGGCTACCCAAAATATGCATTACATTCACTTTTCTTTGGCAGAGCCCTCAAGAGAGGGGCTCTGTGTGCAACCAAGGGGGGTCATTCATCATGGCTGACACCACAAGCCTGGAGGTGCTGTCAGAGCAGCCGACACCATGTCCATGCAATGCCGCAGCCATCAAGGCTGCACACAGGCAGGCAGAGGCAGCAGCACCGCCATCACATTCATCAGCTCACAGGCCAAGCCTATGCCACATCCCAGGAAGTTCCATGCAGCCCCTGAGCATGGCGGTGGTGGGCTCCTCTGCAGGACCACACTTAAGACCCCCAGACATAGCCCACAGGGAATCCCTGCTGCCTCTAACAACCCCAAGCCCTAAGAAACAAGATTTCTCTCATCTTCTCTTGTTCTCCTCGAGAAGATACTTACCTTAAGCCACTGCAGCAAATCGAGGGATGCTCTTCCTCCCCAGAGATTGTTTTGGCACTTCCCAGAGAGAAAGCTCAGGATGCAGGACTGCGTCATTGTTCCTCTGACAAGCCCAAAGAGCTCAGGCAGCTCTGCACCCATGCTCTCTGCTCATGCTGCCATCCCAAGGGGGGGCATCCAGCCTTTGTTCATTTCAGAGAAGGCAGAGAGAACAAAGGCTTCCACCTTGCCTCCCTTCTGCCTCTGGAGCAAGGTCTTAACCTTGCCTCGGTGCACTTCCCGGAACAAGGACAAAATGAAAGCGGCCCTGAGCCCTGACTGAGTCCCAGGTGAGCCCCTCCATCTATGGCATGGCAGAACTACCCCTCCAAGAGACAGCAAGGATGCCTCAACAGCCAGGCCACCCCTCCCGGGGACCCCCTTCACTACTGTCCCCTGCCTCGGGGCCCAGCATCACTGGTCTACAGCTGAATTGAAGTTTCAGAAAGTTTTGCTACCTCTTCACTCAAGACTGCAAGTGCACAAAGAATTATGGAAGGGATGGCTGATAGATGAAAAAAACACATTCAAAACTACTTACTGACTAATGATGCAGAAAATGTTATGAATAAGTATCCCTTTCTTGATTTATTACTTTAATTATCTGACATTCT